>NW_024342648.1:1336988-1345976 GCF_902729225.1 Pteropus medius | reverse complement strand
ATGGCTCCAGCAGCAGCCTGCTCGCCCTGCTCACTGGCCCCTCTCTTTGAAGGTACACTCACTTTGCACTAGATGGGTACGTATGGAAAAAACAATGTGTCGGAGGACTGCCACAGCTGTCTAGTTCCAAAATGCTGACACCATCCCCAAAAGAAGCCCCGGTACCGGGCAGGTGGTTCCTCGCCCCTCCTCTCCCTCCAACACTCCCTTTCCTTCCCCATCCCTAGACCCCAGGCAGCCATTAACTTACTTCACATGCACAGAGGTTTGCCTGTTGTGGAGACTTCCTAGAGATAGAATCATGCAATAGATAGGTGGCCTTTTGTGTCTGCATGCTTTCACTTGGCATAATGTTCTCACTACGGTTCCTCCAAACATTAGCATGAATCAGCACTTCGTTCCTTTTCCTAGCTAAATAATATTCTATAGTATCACTAGACCACATGTTGTGCATCTATCTGCTCATCAGTTGATGGATGTTTGAGTGATTTCCACCTTTTGGCGGTTGTGAATAATCCTAAGGTGAGCATTTCTCTACAGGGATCTGTTTGAACACCCTTGAATAGATTTATACATTTTCTTCTGGACTCTTAATTTTATTCATTGATCTATGTGTCTGTCCTTAAGCTAGCATCGCATAGTTTTGAAAACTGCAGTTTTATACTAAGTTTTAAAGTAGGGAAGTGTGAGTCCTCCAACTTTTTTCCTTTTTCAAGATTATTTTGCCTATTCGAAGCCCCTTGAATTCCATATGAATTTAGGACTGGCTTTTAGATTTCTACAAAACAAATTACTGGGATTTTTATAGGGATTACATTGAATCTGCAGGTAATTTAGTGTAGTATTGCCACCTTAGCAATCTTAAGACTTCCAACCCGTGAATGCTGATAGCTGTCCATTTTTTAGGTCATTTTTAGTTTCTTTTAGCAATGCTTTACAGTTTTCAGTGCACAAGTCTTGCATCTCCTTAGCTAAATTTATTCTTATGTGTATTTTTCCTTTGATGCTACTTTACACAGAATTATTAAATTCATTTTGGATTTTTTGCTGCTAGTATTTAGGAGTACAACTGATTTTTGTATGTTGATCTTGTCCCCTGCAACTTTGTTCAATTCATTGATTAACTCTAATAGTGTTTTGTGGATTCTTTAAGGATTTCTAAAATATAATGTGTCATCTGAGAATAGAGATAGTTTTACTTCTTTTCCAATTTGGATGTCTTTTATTTCTTTTTCTTGCCTTCTTGTTCTGGCTAGGACTTCCATTACAATCTTGAATAGAAGCAGTTAAAGCAAATGTTCTTGTCTTGTTCCTGATGTTAAGGGAAAGGTTTTCAGTCTTCCCCCATCGAGTGTGACATTAGCTATAGGAATTTCCTAAATGCTCTTTTTTACGTTGAGGAATTTCCCTTCTATTCCTACTTTTCTGGGTGGTTTTTATTAGGAAAGGTTGTTGGATATTGTGTAGTGCTTTTTCTGCATCAGCTGAGACGATCGTGTGGGTTTTTTCTCCTTCATGTTATTAATGTGCTATTGATTAATCAACTTTCTTATGTCGAACCATCCTTGAATTCCTGGAATAATTCCTACCTGGACATGGAATGTAAATTTATAGTATACTGCTGGATTCAGTTTGCTAAAATTCTTAGGAGGATTTTTGCATCCATATTGGTCTGTAATTTTTTTTCTTGTGGTATATATGTCTGAATTTGGTATCAAGGTAATACTGGTCTTGTAGTGTAAATTAGGAAGTTTGTCTTCCTTTTCTAGCTTTTGGAAGAGTTCAAGAAGGATTGGCATTAATCTTTCTTTAAACATTTAGTAGAATTCATCAGTGAAGCCACCTAGCACAGTTCCTGGCACATAATACATGGAATCTAGAATTTGTGTAGCCATTAGCTATTTGTTGAATTAATACATTGTCTCCCTAAAAAGGTTTCTAATTAAGACACAAGAATTGAATAAAAAAGTGGAGCAGATATATTTATCAAAACTAATGCTATGACTTCTGGGACAATGCTATAAATTTACTAATATTTTTATCCCATAGGAATAAAAATTGTTACATGGCAGAATTTTTTTAATTCCCATAATACTGTAATCTGATTATGTAACAGACTTACACTGATTCCTATTTTAGAGTATTCAAGCAAATACAGAATACCAGATATTTTATGAGAGATGGTTTTCAACTTTTGTATACTATATGCCATGTTTTAACTGTAGGCACTGAATTGGCAATACTACCACATTTCTCAAACTGTATCCCTTTTCCTTTAAATGATGTACTTTTCTCTAGGATCTAGACATGTCAACGTTCTAAAACTCACATTTTTTTGGATATTAACATGTTACTCATGAATTCAACACAGGGAATCACTAATTAAAGTCCCACAGTTCACATACACACACACACATACAGCCCCTATTCTTGGAAGGTCACTCCAAGTGCCAACCCCTAGTCCTCTTTCACAGCTAACCCTGCCCTAAAATAGTGCTTCTCAAACTCCACGTTCTGATTTGGTAGATCTGGAATAGGGCCCAAGATACTACAGCTCTAATTGCTCCCAGGTGATGCTGCTACTGCTCTGTGGCCTACAGTGGATTAGCAAAGCCCTAAATGGCTTGCTCAAAGTTAGTGAGCCTTTTACAGGACCTCAAAATAGACTACTTCGTCTGCCCAGACCTGATCTCTCTTATTCCATTCTTCTTCTTGGTGTTTTTCTCCTTCATGTACTCTTATCTTAACATCCATCTTGCTAGAATGGTTTTGAGTGTTGAGTGCTTTTGAGAAATGCACAAAGCAAAATTAGAAGGACGTTATGATTGGAAAGAATTGCTCTTTGTCTTCGCTTTCCACGTATCTGTGCTAATCCCTCCCTATAGGTCTTCTTTGGCAACGTGGACTCATCTGGGATAAAACACAATGTTTTTAACCCTCCAATTATTGCTCGGTACATCCGTTTGCACCCAACACACTACAGTATCCGCAGTACTCTTCGCATGGAGTTGATGGGCTGTGATTTAAACAGTAAGTGCCAAGTCATCCCATATCCTTCCTCCTCCCAACCATGAGTAGGATAATTAACCATCCTAGTTCTCCCAAGACTGGAAGGATTTCTCAGGACACAGAACTATTAATGCTAAAATCAGCACAGTGCTGGACAAACCCAGGACTTTGTTATTCTAACCATGGGATTCCCCAAGGGCAGGCACCTCCTACACTACTATTAACAAGGCAAATCAATGTCAAACAAAGCTGAACAGAGCTGACCCTAAGACAGGGAGTATGTTAACAATAACAGATTCTGTGCAAAAGTTGATGCCCGGGAAGTGACATCGTGATGACAGCAGCCCTAGAGTATCAGTGATTACATTTTCCTTTCATTTCTTTGAGGTTGCAGCATCCCACTGGGAATGGAGAATAAAGCAATATCAGATGCACAGATTACTGCCTCATCCTACTTAAACAATATGTTTGCCACCTGGTCTCCTTCACAAGCCCGACTTCACCTCCAGGGGAGGACTAATGCCTGGAGACCCCAGGTAAGAGGCAACAAATTTGCCATTTAACTGATGTGGAGTGGGGAGTAGTGTTTGGGGAAGAATAAGGGAAGCCCTTGACTGTTTCTTCAGAGGTAATTCTGTCACTTGGTTGTTCCCAAAGAGTGTCAAGGAAGGTTGACCATGGGCAGAAAAACCCACAGATATTTAGTAGTGCCACGTGATCGCACACAGCATTCATTGGGGAAATAATCCCTAATTGAACCTCCTGGAACAATCTTGATATTCAGTACTGAGCTAATATCTGTCAAAGAATTGTAGTAGCTGAAGTCCAGTCTTAGAGAAATGTCAATAATTAGCCCTCTTTGCAGGTTTCTCAGTTCCTCAAAGGAAAGGGTCACAGTCATGTACTGAACAATTTGGGGATGAATGGAGTTAAAATGCTCTGTGCTCCTCCAGGGTCTTCATTTGAACAAAACAGGTAGTATAACATATTATCAGACTTTTGATACTCTAGTCAATCTATATACGGCTCATATATTAATTCAGTAAACATTACTGGGCACCCATTAAATAGCTGACCCTGAAAAATGTCAACCTTCGAGTTCCCTAGAGTCTAAAAAGGGAGACTGACAAGCAGACAATTAAAATTCAGAGTGTAAGTGTTGTGATATGGTTAAAAAGAAGGGATTTGGGAATTTCTTGAAGCAAATAGTGATCAACAGGATACTAGTCTAACTAACTTCCTCAGGTGAATAACCCAGAAGAGTGGCTGCAAGTGGACTTCCAGAAGACAATGAAAGTTACAGGAATAGCCACCCAGGGAGTGAAATCTCTCCTTACCAGCATGTATGTGAAGGAGTTCCTCATCTCCAGTAGTCAAGATGGCCATAACTGGACTCTGTTTCTTCAGAATGGCAAAGTAAAGGTATGCTGGTCTCATAGGAAAGGCACAAGACCTCTCCTAGAGCTTGACATTTAGAAACATAGCAAGGTCGATATACGACCAAACTTTCAGGGTAAACTTCTCTAAGAATCTATAGTAATAGGTCATTATGAAAGGCATTCTGGGAGGACACAGTGACTCTAAACAAGGACGGATAATCACCAGGAAAGGGCAGAGTAGAGCCAAAAGTTGATTGTCCTCGCGAATATTGGTGTCATCAAGGATTATGATAAGAATCAGAGGGATAAAGAAGAATGAGTTGTTTGCCAAATGCTTAATGGTGTCTGAACCCTCATCAACAACTTAGATTCCCAGGCTTCACTGACCTTTAACTTTAGCGATCCACACAATCTTCCTTCTTGATGTTGGTTTGCTAGATAACTCAACAAATTATGCTAATTAGAAGATATGACAGAAAGTCTTGCTACCTCATGAGTTATGAGAGAATGAATACTTCATCTCTATGGTCTCGTTTATTTTCTTTTTCACCAAAAATGATGTGACCCTTGCCAGTCTCTCTAGTATAGTCCCTTGTCACTTGCTCCTTCGCTAAGTTCCACCCACACTAAGAAACTCTCAGTTCCCTAAAAACAGCATGTTCTTTCTCACGACAGGCTTTTATATATACTGTTTCTTCTACCTAGAACAGTTCTGCTGGGTACTTCCCACTGACCCTTTCACCTGGCTCATCCTTCAGGAGAAATTAGGCCAGAAAAAAATAAAAGACATCCAAATTGGGAATAAAGACGTAAAACTATCTCTCTCTGACAATGATATAATTTTATATGTAGAAAATCCTAATGAATCCACAGGAAAACTATTAGAGCTAATAAATGAATTCAGCAAAGTTGCAGGATACATGATCCACACACACAAAAAAAATAGTTGTCTCTATATACTAGTAATGGAAACTCTGAAAAGAAAATTAAGAAAACAATTTCATTTACGATAGCACAGAAAAAAATAAAATTTCTGGGGCTAAATTTAATCAAGGAGGTGCGAGGCTTATACACTGAAAACTACAAAACATAGCTGAAAAACTTAAAGGTGACCTAAAAAAATAGAAAGATATTTTGGGTTCACAGATTGGAAGACTTAATATTGTTGAGATGGCAATACTATTCAAAGTTATCTACAGATTCAGTACAATCCCTATCAAAATCCCAAGGGACATTTGTGCAGAAATGGATGGGCTGATCTTAAAACTCATGTGGAATTACAAGGGACCTGGAGTAGCCAAAACAACCTTGAAAAAGAACAAAGTTGGAGAACTCACACATCCCGATTTCAAAACTCACCACAAAGCTACAGTCCTCAAAACTGTGTGTTATTGACATAAAGATAGATCAGTGAAATATAACTGAAGTCCATAACTGAAATATAACTGAAATTTAACTGAAGATAGATCAGTGAAATATAACTGAAATAAACCTATATGTCTTCTGTGGTAAACTGATTTTCAATAAGGGTGCCAAGACCACTCCATGGGAAAAGAATAGTCTCTTCGACCAATAGTGCTGGAAAACTGGATATCTACATGCAAAAGAATTAAGTTACTACATAGCATACTCACACACAAAAATTCAAAATGGATCAAGTACCTAAATATAAGGGCTAAAACAATAAAACTCTTAGCAGAAAACATAGGGGTATATATTGATTACCTTGGATTTGACAATGCTTTCTTAGATGTGACACCATAATCACAAGCAATAAAAGAAAAATAGATACAGTAGACTTCAGAAAACTTTTTGTATATCAAAGGACACTATCAAGAAATTGAAAAGACAACCCGCTGTATGAGAGAAAATATTTGCCAGTCTTATGTTTGATAAAGGGTCTAGTATCTAGGATATGAGAACTCAAAATTCAACAACAAAACGACGACCAAATTTAAAAATAGGCAAAGGACTTCAATAGGTATTTCTCCAAAGAAGATATACAAATGGCCAACAAACACATGAACATCAACATCACTAGTCATTAGGAAAATGCAAATCAAAACCATAATGAGATATCACTTCACACCCACTAGGATGGTTATATTTTTTTGTAAATACAGAAAATAAAAAGTCTTAGCAAAGATATACAAAAATTGGAACCCACATTCCTGATAGGAAGGTGAGACGGGGCAGCCACTTTAAGAAACATCTTGGTGATTCCTCAATAAGGTAAACATGGAATTACCAAATGATCTAGCAATTCCACTGCTGGGTAGGTACCCAAAAGAAGTGAAAATAAGCAATTAACGAAAACTTGTACATGAATGCTCATAGCAGCATTGTTCATAATAGCCAACAGGTGAAAATGACCCAAATGAGCATCAACTGACGGATCAACAAAATTCGGTCTATCCATACAATGGAATGTTATTCGGCCATAAAAAGATGAAAGTACTAATACATGCTGCAGCATGGATAAAACTAACATCTATGGATAAACATCTATTAATGAAAAACTAACAAAAGCATGCTAAGTAAGAGAAGCCAGACATAAAAGGCCACATGTTGTAGAAGGCTTCCCTTTGGGATTGAAAATAAGAAAAGGATGCCCACTGTGCCAGTTTGGTATTGCTGCGTAACAGACTACCCCAGAACTTGGTCACAGTTTTGCGGATCGGGAATTTAGGGTGATCACAGACTGGTTTGTCTGTGATCTACGTGGCATCAGTGGGGACAGATGGATGATAGATCTACTCCCTAGATGGCTTGAAAGTCTGCGGGCCTACAGGTGGCAGATTTGGAAAGTCACTACTTTTGGTGAAGGGGGATACACATATTGGAGGGCCAGATGAAACCAAAAGTCACGCGGGTGGAAATTAAGTAAAAGCAAAATCGAATCATAAAATCACAAGAAACAAAACTCTTCCAGCACTCTGCCACCACCATTGAGCAGATTCGACTCAGTCGTTCGTGTGCCTTGCTCCACCTCGTCTGGAACCAGGTCTGACAAGCCCAATATGACTGAGATTGAAAAATTCGGTAAGTCGAAATTGAAGAAGAAAGAAACGCCAGAGAAAACTCCACTGCCTTCAAAAGAAACTAACAGGAGAAGCAAGCAGGTGGATGGATCATAAGGAGGTACGCACCGCCAATAGGCACTGTACATTCCACAAGCCGTACCTTCTTAATTTCCTTCTTTTAGCTATTTAATCTTGTAAGATGCAAAGAGGTTGGATCAAGTTTAAATGACTGTGCTGCCCTTTTCACATCAAAGAACTACTGACAACGAAGGCCGTACCTGCCTCTCCCACCTGCCTGTCTGGCTGGCAGAGAAGGAAAAGAACTTGCATGTTGGTGAAGGCAGAAGCTGGGTGAGACGACAGTGAAATCTAGAGTAAAAATCAAGCTGCTCCAAGGTGTCCTGCAGGCTGGAAAATGCAGTTTAATCAGACTGTCATTTTTAATGATACACTTTATCGTGCATAAAATTACGCACAACTTTATTGTTCATAAAATTATGCGCAATTTTGAAATATGCAAATAAAAAGTTTTAAAACCCGAAAGAAAAAAACTCTTTTCCTGTCCCAAAATTGCACTTCATTTTATCAACAGTAGAGGGTACTCCTGGACTAAGAAACCTAATTAGCCACCCAAAGCTCTTACTTCCTCCTACATAGAATCACCTCTTATTGCTAGAACAAGAAAATATAAGGAATTTCTAAATGAACATAAAATGGCAGATGAGATAAAAGGTATTATTGTTCTTGATTTTTCACTCCCTCCTTCCTTGAAAACACCATTGACTTTGGGCCTAGCAACAGCACTCATTTGGACTAATGGAATTTAAGTAGACATGGCATTCACCTCTTCCAAACAGAAGGTTAAACACAATTGTGTGTATGGCTCAGTCTCTTTGCCTCTGCCTTCAGCCATGATATAAAAATGTAGAAGAAATGAAAAAATGAGGAAATCAGCTTGCAACTCTCTATATACTATTTAATTGATTGTAAGGAATTTCAATGGATGCTTAAGCCAATGGATGAAAGTTTGATGGGGGACAGTATATTGACATGGTCTTAAATTGTCACTCCACGATTGTTTGTTTGTTAGGAAGGGGAAATGGTGACCTTTATACAGAGAAATCTGGTGAACACCACCTTAACCGAGTGATCAAACTTTGCATCATGAGTAATAGGACAAACTGGCATCATGTGTCCCCTGATGTGATATGATAGGAAGGACACATCACCTACTAAAAACATTTAACCAAAATCTAATAATGAAAAAACAGTCACACAAAATTAGAATGTGAGACATGCGACAACGCAATGGTCCTGGACTTTTAAAAATGTCAATGTCGTGAAAGACAAAAAATGACCAGAGAGTTGGAGTCTGTTCTAGAGTAAAGGAGACTCAAAGAGATATAATAAATACAGCGTGTGATCTTTTATTAAATTCTGGATTGGAAAAACTGTATAAAGGGTATCGTTGTGATATCAATATTATATTTGTTAGGTATAATAATGTTATTCTGTGGTTGGTTATGTAGAAGAATGACCCTATTTTTAGCTTTGGCACACTGAAGTATTTGGGAGTA
>NW_024342648.1:1263809-1333585 GCF_902729225.1 Pteropus medius | reverse complement strand
GATTAGAATGGATGTGGTCAAATAAAACAATAAGAGAAAATGTCTTTGAGATAAAATAACAATAATAATATAATAATGATAATAATAATAATTAATAATAATAATACAAATTTGAGTCTTCAGATCAAAGAGAGATTAGATTGGATTAGAATGGATGTGGTCAAATAAAACAATAAGAGAAAATGTCTTTGAGATAAAATAACAATAATAATATAATAATGATAATAATAATAATTAATAATAATAATACAAATTTGAGTCTTCAGATCTCCTAGTGCAAGACAGAATTAAAGACCAGAACAGAACATGTCCTGGGACCAAAGTTAAATTCCAGGGAGAGAGGAGGGAAGTTGGGGGGCTGGGAGAAAGCGGTGAGGGGTTAAAAAAGCACAAATTAGTAGTTGATAGATGGTCATGGGGATGGGGAGCACGGCATAGGGGATGCAGTCAGCAGTAATAGAATGGCTAGATGGAGGGCCAGAGGAGAGAAAGAGTAATTAAGGGGATCGTTTCATAAACTATATAAATGTCTAATCAATGTACTGTATACTGGAAACTAATAATAAAAAATTCTAGAGATAATGTAGAAGAATGAGCTTGTGCATTGTTTACCAGCATAAACCTAGTCAAGTAGGAAAACAGACACTTGTTAATGCCGAAAAATCCACATCGTTTTATAATGCTGGTTGAGTTATTTACAAGATCACTGAGATCATAGTAAGTTAATTATAAGAAATTTGTAAGCAAATTCAATCTCTTATAACAACTACAGTTTGTAACTTTAAGTGAACCCATATAATTTTCTGTCACAAACATATTATCAAACGTAATCTCAAGATTACAAGTCAACAATTTTTCAAAGATACATATTAAAACAAGTCTATCTCTCAATGTTATAGAAAAGCTCTGTATCCATTGCAGTAGAGTATGTAGAAACCCAGATTTATGATGACGAGATACAGATTAAATATAGACTTTCGTGTTTATTAACTGATTCTAACTATTCCTAGCCTCCTTCCTTGGCTATCTAATCCAAGGCCGATGACTGACATAGCACTCCCAGAACTTGTGGGTATTATTTCATCCATATTGCTCACCAAGACCAGGAATTTCAGTCGCATGCTTTTCTATTTTATAAGTAAGAATAAAATGTTCGAAACATCCTGTCAAGATAGACTATTTACAAAGAAGAAAGAATTAGAGCGATAGCAATGGTGGTCATCTATTTTTTGTCTACTTAGCATCCCTTCCTTTGAGAAAGTGCCCCTCTCACATTCCAACTTGGTCCATGTTTTGTGAACCAAGATTCTCTTTTGGTCCTAAGCAAAAAGTTGAGTTTCTGTCACTTGCAACCCAAAGAGTACTTTTTAAATTTCATAATTCTCTATTGCAATCTTCAATTCAACAAGACAGTAAGGAAACATTTAGAGATATGAAGAAAACATTTCCTCAATGCGATCCAAGATTCGTTCCAGCCAAAGTATGTATATCCACACATCTCTATTTTTTACGCAAACCTTTCTCCTATGTGCACCATCTAAATATCCAAGCGCCTACTGTACACCTTCCCTCGAATGTCCCACATATCATATTAATTGTCCTCTCTCCTAAATCTCCACTCATTATCTGGTATGACTATTCACCGAACCAGAAACTCAAGTGGTATCCTTGACATCTCCCTCTCCCTCACTGTAGCTTTTTCTATTATTCGATAGGTGCTATCCGTTTTCCCTCAAATACTTCTCAGTGCACAGCTTCATCACTCATTGCTCCTCTATCTCCCATTTTGCAATTGTTCTGATTTGTCATGTTCCCTTTCACCTCCAGTCGTTCCTAATACTGTTCCTTCTGTTTTAGTCTCCCTGCCCCTTCACTAACCTAGCTCATTCCTATCCATCTTCTAGGTCTCAGCTTAAATATCACTTGAACATGATCTCTTTTGGGGAGCTTTTTCCTCCCATGAATCTTGCTCATATTGGTTGCATGGCACTCCTCCCCATGCTCTTCCAGAAGCCTGTTATCACTCTTTTGAAATTGCTTGAGGACTTTTAACTAAAGGTAGTACATTGAATGAAAGGCTTAACCTTCACTCTCTTCTGAAACTCCAATAAAATACCCATAAAATTTTTTAAAGTGGGGGAATCTGCTTCATAAAGCCTTAAAGAAGAGGAGACCAGGGTAATAAAATTTTAGAAAGGAGAAAGAATATATAACTGGCAACTAACTTAGAAAACCTACAAAGCAGGGTCCTAGGCTGTGAACTGGGAAAGAAACAACTGGATTTGCACCACAGAACCCTCCAAAACAGCCAGGAATTGGTGGCTTTCAGTAACTCTGGAAGTGGAGGTACAAGTGAGGTGCTAAACTAAGGAAGATTACTTAAGAAACTATCAAATTAGACAATTTGAAAAGTAGTTTAATCCTATGATCTGCGATCCTCTATTCAGCTCCACACAGCAACAATAGCAGAAGCGTGGAAGTGTATTCTCTCAAGAAGGTAGGAGAGAGGGTCTAAGAACTGGGTAGAGTCTGTCCTAATGAAAACAGAAAGGTCAAGCGAGAAATGCTTACTCAATCTTGTGAGCCATTAGCACTCTTTCTTTTTTGACCTCGTAGATAAGAGTTACCATAATAGCAGGAGTAATTGCCCCTGATATTCTTGAGGACTTGGGGTTGCCACTACGCAGTAGGAGCAGAAAGTAATATGCTTGGCACTCAAGTGATCCAGTAGGGTATCTCTTAGGACTAAATGCAGTGGGGCCTGTGGCTCTTCCCATTAGCCTCCCTTTTATAAGTTTTCTAGAGGTTGTGATCAACCAGAATCCTGGAGAAGCTGTGGCAGAATGTAGTGAATCTAAGAAATAAGTGGGTTCGGGTGGTGCAAGAGGTGGACCACAGCAGATGCTGTAGTTGCACTGCTCAGATCTTCTGGGATCTCCTTCACCAGTTCAGTGTTTGAACTGGTCCCCCAACTACTTTGACTAGAGGCTTTAGAGACTTCCGCTTGCAATGTTTTCCAGGGCACTGCCTGACTCAGGTACCTGACGGTTATTAAGCCTGTCCCCACCACCCCTAACAGACCATGGCCAAAGACTGATAGAGCAAGGGTAGAAATCTTGGATCCTGAAGGCGAGACAGGCTCTGAGGTGCAAATTATACTCCAGTGCACCCTACGAGGTCAAGCTGAAGCTACATTTCATCTGCAATGTTGACCTAAAAGTATATACTCAGCGACTATATCTTTCGACGGGGCGGGGCGAGGCAGGCAAAAAAAGACATTTTCCGACAAACAAAACATGGAAGACTTTGCCACCAACGGACCTTCACAAAAGGAAAATTTTAATTTACTTCGATCATAAGGAAGCTGATCTCATATAGAATGTCTCACATCCAAGAATTAATGAACAAAGTGAGAGTTTAAAATGTGGATAAAGCTAAATAGATATTGGCCGAATAAAACAATAAGAATGTCTTGTGGTGATAAAAAGTAATCCCCCAAATATACAAAAGTACGTAAATCAGGAGGAGATGATCAGAATTAAAGTGTTACGGTCCTTGTGGTTCAGAAGAGAAGGTAAAGGTATTGAATCGCTTCAGACTTTCTCCCACCATTTTAACTATTTTAAAGTGTGAAATTCAGTGGCTTTTTGTACATTCAGAGCTGTTCAACCATCATCCATATCTAGTTCCAGAACGTTTCAACCTACCCAGCCCTTGACAACCAGGAATCTGCTTTCTGTCTCTATGGATTTCCCTATTCTGAACATTTCATATAAATAGATTCATACACTATGTGGCCTTTTGTGTCTGGCTTCTTTCACTCAGCATAATGTTTTCAAGGTTTATCCATTTTGTAACAAGTCAATATTCCGTTGTAGGTAAACCCCATCTTGTTCGTTCATTCATCCGTTGGAGGACTTTTGGATTATCTCCACCTTTTGGCTGTTGTGACTAGTGCTGCTATAAATATCTGTGTACAAGTGTTTGTTTGAACACTGTTTTCAGTTCTTTTGGGTTGCATCTTATGGTAATTTTATGATTAACTAATTGAGGAACCACCATACTATTTTCCATAACAGCCACACCATTTTGCATTCTCACCAGCAGTGTATGAGGATTCCAGTTTTTCCACATTCTCATCAACAATCGTTATTTTCTACTTTTAAAATGGCCATCCTAGTGATTATGAAGCGGTATCTCACTGTGATTCTGATTTGCATTACCCTAATTGCTGATGATATTGGCTATCTTTCCATGTGCTTGTTGGTCATTTGTACATCTTTGGAAAACTGTCCATGCAAATCTTTTGCCCATTTTTTAATTGGATTGTCTTTTTGTTATTGAGTTGCATCAATTCTTTGTGTATTCTTGATATATGATTTGCAAATATTTACTCCCATTCCATGGATTGTCTTTTTCATGTCCTTAAAGTATCCGTTGATGCCCCCCAAATTTTAATTTTGATGAAGTCCAATTTAGCTATTTTCCTTTCGTTGCTTGTGCTTTTGGTATCATATTTAAGAAACTATTGCCAAATCCGCTATCATGAAGATTTACTTCTGTATTTTTTGCTAAGAGTTTTATAGTTTTAGCTCTTATATTTATGTCTTTGATCAATTTTGAATTAATTTTTGTATATGGTGTGAATTAAGGTTCCAACCTGATTTTTTGCATGTGGATATCCAGTTATCCAACATAATTTAACGATGAGATTGCTTTTTCCCCTGTTGAATGGTCTTGGCACCCCATTCTTGTTGAAAATCATTTGACATCAATTGACCATAAATGTTTAGGTGTAGTGGTTGACTCTCAATCCTATTCTATCAATCTATTATGTTTATCTTTATGCCAGTACACACTGCTTTGATTACTGTAGCTTTGTAGTAAGTTTTGAAATTGGGAAGTATGAGTTCTCTGACTTTGTTTTTCTTTTTCAAGATCGTTTTGGCTATTTGGGATCCCTTGCAATTACGGATAAATTTTAAGGTCAGGTAATCCATTTCTGCAAAAAAAAGGGGGGGGCTGTTGAGCTTTTATTAGAGATTGCATTGGATTTATAGATTACTTTAGGGAGTATTACCATCTTAATATTGTCTTCCAATTCAACATAAAAAAAGAACTTTAAACAAAGAAATAAAATTATTATTTTCAGACTAAAAATAATTGTGAATGTAGAAAATTCTAAATAATTCACAGAAAGTCATTCAAATTAATAAATCATTTTAGCAAACTTTCTAGACGGAAGTACAATATGAAAATTATGTCTACGTACCGATAACAAAGTAAAAAAAATAAAAATTTTAAAAGGTAACATTTGCGATAACATCAAAAAAATGTCACTCATATTGATGAGAATGTGGAAAAACTGGAATCCTCATACATTGCTAGTGAGAATGTAAAATGGTGTGGCTGCTAATAAATCATATGAAATAAATAATATGAATGATATCAAAGAACTCTAATTAGAAAACTATAAAATTTTGTTGAGAGGTATCTTAAAAAACCTAAATAACTGGAGGGATATAATATAGTCAAGGATTGGAAGATTCAATGTTATAAAGATGCCAATTCTCCTCAAATTGACCTATAGATTCAAAACGATCTCAGTCTAAATTCCAACATTTTTTACCTTATGGAATTCAAACACGCAGAAATATAAAAGGCCAAGATTAGTCAAAATATTCCTGATACCAGGTAGCAAAATTTATTTTAAAGCCGCAGTAATTAAGACAATGTGGTATTGGCACAAGGATAGACCGACAGACCATTTTAGAGTCCAGAAGTAAATTCACACATATACAGACACTTGATTTCTAACAAAATAGCTCTCCAGAGCAGTGGTACTGGGTCAATCAGAAATTCATATGAAAAAGTAAAATTTGACCCCTTTTCTCATACCATACCAAAAAAAAAAAATCAATTCCAGATTAATGGAAGCTCTATGAACAGCAAACAATAAAACTTCTAGGAGATGACAGCCTTAAGTCATACACAAGCTTCCTAAACAGGACCTCAAAACCACTGGCTAAGAAAGAAAGATTGATAAATTTGACTACATTTAGATTCAGATCTTCTGTTCATCCACAGAGTGAAAGAAAATATTTGCAGTATTTTCAAATATCGACAAATGAATGTGTGCCGGGTAGAACTCTGTTACGCTGTTCGTGGTATAATTATTTTGGAAAATAATCTGACATCACAACACCTTTATTGTATTTATTGCTTAGCGGCTCATTTTAATTGCTGTATATAATTCCATTATATAATATATACTACAGTGTAGTATATAATATATACTGCAATTTATTTATCCATTGCTTTTCTAATAGAACCCTGACATATACACCATTTATGCCAGTTCGTCAATGGAGGTGATCAGCTTTTTTAAAAAATTAATTTGTAAGAGTTCTTTGTATGTTAAGAACCTTAAACTATTATTTGCCATATATGCTATGAAATACATTAACTAATTTGTCACTAATCTTCTATCCTTCTTTACAAGTATTTTGCTGTATGAAAGCTTTATATTTTTATGCAATAACTTTATCAGTATTTTCATTTATGGCTTTTGAGTTTTAAAACATGCTTAGAGTAGCTTTTTCCACATTAAGATTATAAAAATATCCACCCATAGTTTATTCCAATATGTATATGGTTTTATTTTTGTTTAGTCCTTAATTCATCTAGAATTTATTTTTGTGTTTATGGCTCTCACTTTAGTACATCCAAATGAATAACCAGTCATCACATTAAACATCTGTCTTTTCCCCAATAATATAAAATGCCGCCTTTATCATCTATTAAAGTTCCATGTATACACTATTATAAACTGTAGTAGATACCATGTGGCATATAAAATATCTTAGAATCCTTCAAGCCTAAGAGGATACAGCTACTGTAAGGATAAGTTTTAGTATCGACACATGTTTATGCAGAGACAGAAAAAGATGTTTGTATGCTTAGTTGTCAGAGAGAGAGAGAGTGGAGGAGGGTCGAATGCAGTACATGATATCATAAGGAGCACTAGAATTCTATTTAGAACTTCGGAGACTTCAGGAGAAAGTTCTAGCTAGCTTCTTCTACCACACTGTGAAGATCAAGGCCTAATTCACTGGCTTCTTTAGATCCTTTGGCACTAAGTGAATTTTCAAGTAAGTGGCTCCCCACCTGACACGGCTCTCTTTAAGGCCTATCAGCCGGTGGACGAGTGTATCGGTTATAAATGCCTTAAGTAATAGAAAGCCTAAATTATAATGACTCAAACAGGGTTTTATTTTTCTCATACCAAGTACTCCAGAAGTAGGTGGATAGAGGTGTTGGTTTAGTGGCTTGAAATTGTCAGAGCCAGAATAAATGTCATTTCCCTGCCCTTTTCCTCATGTATGTTGCCTCATGGTCAAAAGATGGCTGATTCAATTTCAGGTAATACTTAAACAATGTTTGAAGCAGTGCAAAGGGTAAATGGTAGCGCCATCTCTTTGACCAGTACAGCAAAAAGTCTTCCCAGAAGGTGCCCCTCGGATTTCTTTCATGCTTTATTATCTAGAACTCTGTTAACATAGCCATTTTTGGCTGCAAGAATGTCTGAGAAAGGGAGGGTTCAGCTTTTCTAGCTTCTCTAGTTATATGTAGTAAGTGGAAAAGGGTAGGAATGACTGTTGGCTCAGGCAATGAAAAATATCCACCCAAATTCACCATTTGTTCATTCATGCATTCATTCAAAAAAATATTTATTGAGCACCTGAACACCCTATGTGCTAGGTACTGTTCGGTGGTGAACAAAACAGACAAAAATCTCTGCCCTCAGGTTTTTGACAGTCTAGTCAGTAAAGACATATAATAAAACAAAAAAAGTAAAATATATGTTATATTCTATTCTGATGAAGTTTATGGAGAAAGATCAAGCAGGAAAGACAATTCGGAAGCTTGTGGGAGAGTGGTATAATTTTAATAAAGAGTTCTAAGGAAAGTCTTCATCGAGAAAGTGATATTTGAACACCTGAAGGAGGTGAGAGAATAAGTCATGAGACTATCTGGGGGAAAACATTTCTTGCAGAGAGAATAGCAAACAAAAAAAAACACAATGTAGGAACACATCTGGCTTGTTCAAGGGTAAGCGAGGCTCAGTTGGAGTGATCAGGAGGAAATAATAGGATGCAAGTTCGAGAAAGTAAGTAGCACAAAATTCGACTTACGACAAAGTGAAATCTCTTTGGCTTGAAGGAGATGAGGATGGCTGGCTGCAGGAAGACCGATGATTGTGGATAGTAGTGGAGGTAATCAGAAGTGGCAGGATTATGAGTACACTTTGTAGATAAAGCGATACAGGCTTTTCTGATAAATAAGATGTGGGAGTGAAAAAAATGAGTCAAAGATGACATCACAGGTTTTGGCTCGGGCAACTGAAATAATATCCACTACTGAGTTGGGGAAGTCTGAAGGGGGATCTAGTTTAGAAAAGAATGTCAGGTATCTGACCTGACAGAGCATATAAAATTTTTGTTTTATGTTGTTTCATTTTTCGGAAGGGGGGTGCATTTTGCTGAATCTTGACCGAGTACAGGATTCACAGTATCAGCTGGTTAATTATTCTTGTGTTCACGACAGGTGAGAAAACTTTTTGCAATAAAAACTTACCTAGCATTTTCTAACTTTTCAGACACAACTGCCTTGGAAAGAGCCAGGGAAAAAGCCATCTCCTCTTGGCTGAGTGAGTGCAGCCGAGTGATCTTCAGGAGAGTCCATGGAACCCCAGAAGCTGTTGAGAATTGGATTTCTGCTGTGCTCTCTGACTTGTCTCCTGTTGGAGGCTGCAGCTTTCTCTATGTCACCTTTATCTGCCTTTGGAATACAAGACGAAGCAGAATTAAAACCACGCTCGAGGGGTATGCTTGCTGTTAAGATGAATGTCCTTTTCCTTTTAAGACATAAGATTCATGTCCCAGGTCAGGAAAAACTGATTTTGTATTTAAAGATAATGTTCACAAGAAAGCCAACTATTCTGGTTTGGTTGAGTTTAGTTCAAAGAGCACTAACCCACCTACTGTGCACCAAACCTTTTGCTGAATGACATGGATTATGAGTTCACAGGCGAAGCACCAAAGCCATAGTCGCCAACCTCCCATGGAATATGACAAATGTTCCCTGAGGACAAAAAGATAATTAAAGTCGTTTTAGTGGAGGGGTCAGGGAACACTTGGCAAAGAAAGTGAAATTTAAGCTAAATCTGATGACCCAGTGATCTGTAGCTTAAGTGCTCCCAAAGCACAGCTTCCAACATGCACACACATGCTGCTCAGATACTTTGCACAAGCTCAGCTCTGGAAACTGTCTTGCTGTTGAGTGGTCAATCCTCTTAACTCCACATCACAGACACTCAAACACTTTTGCTTTCTCTACCTCTATCCTTGGGGTTAAATCACAGTATTTTCTCCTTCCTCCCCAACTTCTTAAAGAAAAAAGCCAATATCTCAATATCTCGAGCCTTACCTTGATCAGCAGACTCCCTCTAAAGTTGCTTCTGCCAGTTATCCTGGCCCCTTCCCCCTCTGGATGATCCTGGGGCTGGTGGCCTTCTCCTTTCTCTTCCTGGGACACTCACTGCCCTCAGCCTCCTGCAGAACTCCTAAACATACTCTAGGCAACAACAACACATTAGTTATTCACTCATGCTCCTCTTTTACAGAGTACTCCCATTTACTGGCCAAGACCTCCAAATAGCCCTTAAGCTATCTAGGGCAGAGATTACTGTTCCTATTTGACTTATAAAGGGGCAAAGATGATACCCATCTGAGGATACCCACAGCAAAGTAGATAAGGATATGGGCTCTGGGCAACTATAAGAGCATAATATCTGGGACGACTATTTGAACTTGAACCAAGGTTCAGATCCCAGCCTCATCATTTGCTAGACCTCTCCTCAATGAAACTCTATGCTCTTTCTGCAGAAAACCAAAGGTCCTGGCTGAGCAACTTCAAGGATTACATGTGGACTCTCGTGAAGACTGTCATACCTCCCGTAGCCATTTTTGCTTTTCTTATCGGCACCGTACTATTGGGGATTCTCTGCTGCCTCACGTAAGCTGTTGTGGGATGAGGAGAGGGGAAGAGAGAGGGAACCTAAGGAAGAAGCTAGAACAATCAGGTTCCCCACCATCCTGCACATCAGTAATTAAGGGAAATTTTTAAGAAAGGTGATTCTGGTAACAAAACTCCGAAAGGCCACACAACTCCCTTTTAAAAAGTCTCCTCTACTTTCTCTTTTTTTTTTTCTCCAACCTGCTCTTTGTAATTATTCATTTGTCTTATTTCTCTGTCTTATTGACTACCTGATATCTGTTCCGCTCTTCCTTCCATATGTGGAACACAGCCACTCTGTAGCACACATGGGAAAATGTCACCCAGACTCCCCCTTAGAAATGATCTTGTTTCTCTAGTTGCTGAGAGTGCTGTCGACACACAGCCTTTAGCTGTTAGCAATTTCAAGGTTGGTCTCAGCTGTCAAGATCTGCCTATACTTCCCACATCCATTAATGGATCGATGTGTGGTTATAAATGTCCAGCTATTTCAAGGTAATGTGGGACAGCTCTGATGGGGTTAACTGAGACTCTGTTGAGGTTGCAAGGCAGTTTAACTTTCCCCCTCCTCTCCCTACCCTCCGCAGGCATTGATCCCTGATAACACTCTGCATACCAAACACCTATCTCACTCTCTGCTTCCAGAACACCTGACTTGGTAGCACAACTTTTTCCCGAGACTCAAATCCCAAATGTCACTGTGTGCAGCTCAGAGTCCAGAGTATCTGGGTGATGTTTGTGTGGGTGTAGCCCCTTCTTGGTTAAGTGACCTAGGAACTGAAAGAAGTTGTCTGCCCCTGATCTCCACACCCCACATATAACACGACGATGGATTAGGAAGAGGATAACTACCATAAACATTCTCATTTGAGAAGAGGAAGAAGGGGAAACACACAGCAGTCATTGCTTTGCAGTAATACTGGAATCCTGCTGGGCAGACATCGATTAGGCCATGGTCTTGCTTTATAGGAGAGCTCCCTGACCCATTGCCCACCCTTTGGGAAGCCCTTCCTGTCCATTCATTATTCTCTATAGCTGCATCTGAAGCCAGCTTTGGGGAGCATGCCCTCCTGGGAGCCTTCAAAGTCTATGTCCAGATACTATTTTAAGGTTCAAACAATGGATAGCTCATTTTGTTCTTGTTCATGGTTTTTTTGGCAATAAGCTTCTCTCAAAAACTTAGCTGACTTCTCTTAGGCTGTAATCAGTTCTATGTGCCAGTAACCATTTATCTACGGTTATTTCCTAAATACAGGTTTTGACCCTGTGATCATTTTGAGGTTCTTGGAAGTTATAATTGGAGATACCATATGCTTAATTCGATCTTTGCCCTTGAGCATTTTATTAGATTGTGAAGTTTGAACAGTCTTTTGCTACACAAAGCCTTTTTTAATCCCATCATACACTTTCATAGGTTCCCCCACTTGGACCGTCTCCCATCATAGCACTGACCAACCAGTTTGTGGGTCAGTGCTCTGATGGGAGACAGTCCAAGTAGGGCAACCTATGAAAGTGTATGATGGGATTTAAAAAGGTCTCCTGGTCTGCACAGTCTTATTTCTCTGAACAGAGACTGGCTATATGTTCACCAACCTTGTTCCTTATTCCCAAACACAGAAGAAGATTGCATTTCCCAACTAAAGAATCCAGGACTCAAGTCAAGATATATCCGATTCTATATCTTTTCAGTCGCTATTACTCAAATTGTGGCCAGCAGGCCACCCGCATCAGAAGCATCTGATATCGGTTAAATATGCACATTCAGAGGGACTTCTGTGAAGATAAAGTAGGCAACATGCCAAGAGAAATAGTTTCATCTTTGAAGCCAGTGGCTCAACCTGAGGAGAAAACCCAATAAACCCTTGCTGGGAACAAACAAGCTTGCTAGTGAAAGAAACATCAGGACAGCGAGGGCATGGGGGCAGGCCAGATACAACAAAACAAAAAAAGACATTGATTAAAAAAAACTGCAAAAGGAGATATGGAATACGGGATCAAAAAAGCCAGGACTAGTAAATAGAAATAAAGATTTTAGTGAAAGTAAGATTAGAGAAAAATAATAGATGCAGGAAACATAAGTCATTTTTTTTTGTAAAAGAAAATCAAAATAATATAACAACAACAAAAAAACACTCCAAGGTATAATTTTTTTAAATGTTGCAGAAATAAAGGGAAACTTAAGTCTATAGTCATAAAAGGGCACATCGAGGCACAGGAAAAATTGGCACTTGGTACTGGGCACATAGTAGACTCTCAATAATACTCGTTGATTTTTTATTAATACGTTTCATAGCAAAGATTGCAAAGTTTCTCTGTGCCTCTTTATTCATCCTCTTTATTCACCAATACACCACTAGCTGTGGCATTAATGAAGACTTAAGCTGGCTACTCCTTACCTGAGGAAATCAACATGGAAGCCTGGCTATCTCTTGTTCTCCAGGGACAATCAAGGGGCTTGACTGGCACCAGCAAGTATGCAAATATATGTGTATAAGGAACTTTTAGTACAGTTCACAGTAGTGAAAACATAGAAACAAATAAATGTCCATTGATTGGTTAAAGAAAGCATTGAACATTCATACAATGAGTACTATAATAATAAAAATATTGTCGTAGAGAGACAATTTCGTGGAATCATTCATGAAACATTGTTGAATGAAAAAAAAGCAGATTATAGCAGAGGATATACAATTTAATCCAATTTGTTATTAAAAACTATACGTACGGGGGGGAAGCCTCGAAGTACCTAATGAAAATACTAGACATTGGTTATCTCCTTGTGGTAGTGAATAGGTGATCTTAATTATTATTACTATTGTGGTTATTTACTTTAATATTTATTGCTGTCTCTCTGCACTTTCTAATCTTTCCAACAAACTATATTATTTGATTATAATGTCTTTTTCAATAATACTTTTAAAACAAAAGAAGAAAAACTACCTGACCATACTTCTACCTCCAATCTCAACTGAACTGGAAACACATTCTTATTCATTTTCTCAAGTCATGAAAACCTTTTGTCCATATGAAATCATTTGGTTCATATTAAGAGAAGAAGCTGTCTAAAATTCTATCTTGGAAAAGGTGAGATAAGTACAAATTAACTGTGCAGACCAGGAGGCCATATAGAAAATTAAACTTTGTTCAGTATTCACTATTTTCTCTTCCTTCTCAGTATTCTTGTAGGTGAGCCAGCCCAATGAAGTACTAGAAGATTCAATTGGGCAAGCGTGATATTTATCTTGCTGAGTTCCAAGAGAATGGAGAACATGCTACTTGCTTTCAATGAGAAAGTATCTATCAGTTAAAATTAAACTGTCTTCGTCTTAAACAATGTTTGCCTTGATTTTCTTTGTTAAAATGTGCAATTGAAAAATGGGAATAGCCTTATTACTGATGTGATCATGAAAGTAGTACATACTTGTTGCAAGAAAATTTCATAAAATACAGAAAGAAGAAAGAGTACCCATAATTCTAACACCCGGAAACAAACGTTATTAACATCTTGTATCTCCTTTCCAACTTTTTCCTATGCTTATATTTCCTATGCTTATATTACCAGTTTCCCAAAATCTGTTCTGTTCTGTGAAAGAATAGTTTTGTTTTAATGAGTGTTATGAGACAATGGTGGCTCTTTGGTCAATTCAGTTTTGAGAGATGCTGGATTAAACCCACTTAAACACGTTTCTTTGTTCTAGGACCTCTAGGAAGCTTTAAGGGCTAACGTGAATCTCCACAAGAGGGTATAATGTTCAGCATTTCCCAAACGAATGTGAACGTGAGATTGAGAAAGACTGATGCACACACAGTCAACAGAAAGTCATTCACCTAGATACTTTTCATTTCTCCAATGCACGCTATATCGTAGTTTACCTTTTTCTTCACTATATGACATATGGATATTTTTCCATGTCTACATAATTTTAAGTGTTGTATAGCATTCTTTGAAGTAGATATGACATAAGTCATTTAACCACTCCCCATATGATAATTATAGTCATGCGCTGCAAAATGACTTTTTGGTCAACGACAGACTGCACATATGACAGTGGTGCCATGGATTATAATGGAGCCAAAAAGTTCCTGTCACCTAGTGACATGGCAGCTGTCTTAATATCCTAGCACAACACATTACTCATGTGTTTGCAGTGATGCTGGTGTAAACAAACTTACTGTACTACCAGTCACATAAAAGTAGAGCAGATACGTTCATGTACAGTACATAATACTTGATAATAATAAAGGACCATACTACTGGTTTATGTATTTACTATACTATAATTTCATCATTATTATTTTTTGGAGGGAACAGTGAACTTTATGATGGCGCATGACAAGGTAGGGTTTCCTAAGCCCCTCCCCTTCTTCAGGAGGTCTAGAATGGAAACTGGAGGTCAGGAGATTCTCAGTGTATTGGGGGATCGATTTGGGGCAAGGACACCCCAGTAGCTGAGGGCCTTTTCCTCTCACTAGGGCTGGTGATCCAGGGAGCTCTTACTCCCTAGAGGCCTTATGGACCATAAGGTCCACCACCCTGTTGCTGTAGCCAAATTCATTGTCATACCAGGAAATGAGCTTCACAAAGTGGTCCTTGAGGGCAATGCCAGCCCCAGCGTTGAAGGTGGAAGAGTGTGTGTCACTGTTAAAGTCACAGGAAACAACCCGGTCTTCAGTATAGCCCAGGATGCCCTTGAGGGACCCTCCGACACCTGCTTCTCCACTTTCTTCTTTCTTTATTTTTTTTTTAAGCCTACAGCACCTGGTCTTCCTAAGTGGTCTCCCATCCAAGTACTAACCAGGCCCAACCCTGCTTAGCTTCCGAGATCAGACGCGATCGGCCGTGTTCAGGGTGGCATGGCCGTAGACTCACCACTTTCTTGATGTCGTCGTATTTGGCAGCTTTCTCCAGGTGGCGGATCAGATCCACAGCTAACACATTAGGGGTAGGGATGCAGAAGGCCATGCCAGTAAGCTTTCCATTCAGCTCGGGGATGACCTTGCCCACAGCCTAGGCAGTGCCAGTAGAAGCAGGGACGATGTTCCAGGGAGCCCCCCGCCATCACATCACAGCTTCTGGGTGGCAGTGATGACGGGGACTGTGGTCATGAGTCTTTCCACGATGCCAAAGTTGTCATGGATGACCTTGGCCAGAGGGCCCAAGCAGTTGGTGGTGCAGGAGGCATTACTGACAATCTTGAGGGAGTTGTCATACTTCTCATGGTTCACACCCATCACAAACTTGGGGCAGAAATGATGACCCTCTTGGCTCCACCCTTCAAGTGAGCCCCAGCCTTCTCCAAAGTAGGGAAGACACCAGTGGACTCCACAACATATTCAGCACTAGAATTGCCCCATTTGATGATGGTGGGATCTCGTTCCTGGAAGATGGTGATGGGCTTTCCTTTGATGACAAGCTTCCCATTCTCAGCCTTGACTGTGTCTTTGAACTTGCCATTGGTGGAATCATACTGAAACATGTAGACCACGCAGTTGAAGTCAATGAAGGGCGTCATCGATGACGACAATATCCACTTTGCCAGAGTTAAAAGCAGCTCTGGTGACTAGGCGCCCAATATGGCCAAATCTGTTCACTCTGACCTTCACCATCGTGTCTTAGGGTCACATCTAGTGCTGCACAGGAAGACGTGGCCGTCTGTCAAACAGAAGGAGCAGAGAGCCTACCATTATTTTTGACTGTATTCTTTCTACTTATAAAAAAAGTTCACCGAAAAACAGTATACTGTGTTCTGCCAGCAGCAGCGTCATACATCTTGTGTTCACCTCTCTTGATGACATCATTTTCTCTTGTGCTCGATTGCATCTCACATTGTTTTTACATGACGTGCTGTACAGGTTTGTATCTTAGCAGCAATAGGTCATACCACAGAGCCTAGGTGTGTAGAAGGCCATACCATCTAGGTTTGTGTAAGTGCACTCTATGACGTTTGCATAACAACAAAATCACCTAATGACACATTTCTCAGAACATATCCTCCTCGTTAAGCAACATGTGACCGTATTTAGGGTGGTTCTACTTTTTCACTATTATAAATATAATGCAAATAATAGTTTTATAAATTCTTAATTTACTTTTCTCTGTTTACTCCCTTTATGTTTTGAGATTCACCCATGTTGGTGCTTTTAGGTGTCTTTAGCCCATTTTCATCCATTATATGGAACATCCTATTCTATGAAAAAGCTTTACTCATTCAGACTATTTGTAGAAGGACATTTGTATTGTTTCTGGATTTTTTTCTATCCTAAACGAAGCTTCTATAAATATTATTGCAGTTCTCATAGCGCGCATGTACAAGAGTTTCTCTAAAGAAGACACCCTGCGATTGACTCCGTGGGTCAAAGGGTAAGTGCACACTCCACTTTATTATACAATGCCAGCTTCCCAAAGCTGGCATTGTATAATAAATTTATACTCCTACCAGCGGTAGGAGTGTAATGTTCCCATTATCTCACGTCCTTGAGAACATGCATCATCATTAGTCTTTTCATTTGTTGCCAAAATTAAATTTGGTGAATGAGAAATTGCATCTCGTTTTCTTACTTTGCATTTCCCTGATAACCGATGAGATTAAAGACTTCTCTCATATATTTTTCGATCATTTGTCTTTCTCTTTTATGAAATTCTTGTTAATAAATTTTGCCCATCTTTCTGATTCATTTCATTTTTTCCTTATTGACCAGTAGGAATTCTTTAAATATTCTGAATAGTGATGTTTTGTAAGCTATAAATGTGGAAAATATCTTCTCTCAGTTTGAGGATTGTATTTTCACTATCGATATGTATTTTGATGAATGGAGGTACTGGTTTTAATGTACTCTAACTTGGCAATCATTTTCGTCTATGTTAGTGTTTCTGGTGTCTGTTTAAGAAATCTTTTTCTACCCCAAAGTCATAAAGGAAATCTCTTATATTGTCTTCTCAACATTTTGTAGATTTGCGTTTCATATTTAAGTCCTTAAGCTTTGTACAAAGAATTAATTTTGGTATGATATGAAATAGAGTTCAATTTCATTTTTTAAAATATTATGAGAAGCTATGCTTTTCCACTCATGAACTTTGAACTGAATTGCTGTGCCTAAAGGCTGTTCTAAGAACTGAGAAAAGCAGATAGTTGCAATAAATTCCAAGAAGCAATAAATTCCAAGGAGCAAAATCAGATTCTGAGCAATAAGCACTCTGAACTGAAACTTGCCGTGCAGAAAAAAGCATGGGAATGTTGAACAAAAGATAAGCTGTATGACCATCCACCTTCTGAGTCAACCGACTTGCTTTCCCAGTATTTTTCCACTCTCAATGAAAACTTTAAATTTTGCTCAAGGAGTCGCTCTCTGTGAACTTCTTCCAATTGCAGTCATTCGGATAGTATTTACCTTCACTTCTAAACAGCCTTCATTCCCATTTTGATACTATGCACCCCCAATATGCCCAGTACCACTTAACAAAAGTCTGTCTTTTCCCTACTCCTCTGCAATGCCACCTGTCATGTTACCCAGGGTCTAAATATGCATAAATCTGCTTCTGGCCTCTCTTCTGTCCCATTGGTCTATTTGTCTATTTCTATACCTATACCACACTCTCTTAATTACCATGGCTTTATAACAAGTCTTACTATCCAGAAGGCGGGTCCCCCCATCTTGTTCTTCTAGAATGTTTTGGCTATTCTTGTTCTTTGCGACTCCACACATATTTTAAAATTAGATTGTCGAGTTTCACAAAAAATGTTCGTTGAGATTTTTGTTGGAATTACATTGAATCTATAAGCCGATTTGGAGAGAACGGACATCTTCATAAAACTGAATCTTCCAAAACACGAACATGACTTATCTCTTCATTTTTAGTCCTTCTTTAATGGAGTTTTATAATAGTTTCCAATAGAGTTTTATAATTCTCTCCATATAGTCTATATAGATGAATTTATTCCTAGGTTTTTGATTATTTTAGATTTCATAATGAATGGTATTTTTTAATTGTTTTTGTTGCGTTGCTGGTGTATAGAAATGCAATTGATTTCTGTATAAAGACTATATCCAGCAACCATAGTAATAGTGCTTATAATTTTAATAGTTCATCTGTAGGGTTTTTTAATATTCTACAAAGATAGTAAGTATCTGCAGATAATAATTTTGATTCTTCTTTCTCAAACTTAATACCTTTGTACTTTTCTTTTACCTTACTGTGCTGGATAGGACTTACAATACAATGTGAAAAAAAAAGTGACATCTTTGTTTTATTCAAAATTGTAAAGGAAATGCATTTGGCTTTTTGCCACTAAATATATTTGTTGTAGGTTTTTTTTACAAATAACTTTTTTAAACCAGATTAAGGATGCTTCCTTCCATGCCTAGTTTGTTAAAATATTTTTTTTTACTACCATGAATAGATGTTGAATTACATTATTTTTTACCTACTGAGATAATAGAATTTTTCCCATTAATATCTCAACGTGGTAAATTGGATTAATAAATTTTCTAATGTTCAGCTAATCTCGAATTCCAATATCTCAATGTTTTGGTTCAGTTTGGTTATCTGTAGTTTCTGCTGGCTCTCATCCATAGGGCCTTGTTTCCTTGTTTGTTTGTAGTGTTTTGGGGTTTTTGTTTTGTTTTTGCTGTTAGCTGCACATTTTCTTGGCAAATGTGTGTGGAAATGAAGGTATTAATGAAGACTTCTCCAGAAAGGACTTGTGTTTTTGCCAGTCACCTTGGGGCCCTGTCAGTCAAGAAATCACTTAAATTATCCACTTAAGGTTTGTCAGACCACTCCGGTAGTGTGACTTTGGGCTACCAACCAGTGCAAGGGCCAATCTGTACTTATAAAATCTCTAGGGAGAGTTTTTATTTAGCCTCTTGTGGTAGATTCAACTGGTAGTCCTGCAGAAAAATAGGTTAGTGGTTGCCAGGGGGTAGGAGCAGGGAGATTGGGGAGTGATTGATGATGGGTACTGGGTTTCCTTTGGGAATGATGAAAATGTCCTGGACTTAAATAGTGGTGATAGTTGTACAACTCTACGGTTATACTAAAAACCATTTGAATCGTTCACTTTAAATGGGTGGGTTTTTGGAAAGAAAGACAGAAACTATTTCTTAAGTGCTGATATCAATCACTATAGTTACTTAACATATAACATGGGAAAATTGGACTCAATTTATACTCCTCAAACTCAGTCTCACCAGATCGCTGTAGGCTCTGACTCCTACCACTTCTGGACCCAGCACGGAACTGTGGCGTGTGCGGTCTGACTCCCTTGTGACTGCCAGGACCCGGGAAACAGAACTCAGAGGTGTGGGAAAATTAACATCCAACTGGGTGAATTTTGACCAGTTAGAGAGATGAGGCCAAAACCTGCCGGCAGATCAGTTCCTTTCCCTTCCTTGATGGTTTCACGATGCTGTGATTCTGTACTTGTGAAACTAATACAATATTGTATGTTAGCTATATTTTAATTTTAAAAAGTCTTTTTAAAAGAGCGTCGTGGTTCTATATAGCATGTCTGAAGGCGTCCAGGGAGACAGAGAAACAGGCTGTATTTTCATGACTAGCAGTGGCAAGTTCAGGAGCACACCAATTTATATTTTCTCTTCATCCTTCTGTGCCTCATTTTCCCTCGCTCTTACACCCATGGGATTGCATCCTCCAGTAAAGCTTTAGCACATATGTTTTTCTTCAGGCTCTGTTTTCTAGCGGACCCAGAAACCAGTTTTCCAGCTATGAAATCTTGTCTGTGCTCAGACGAGGCCGGCTTCATGGAGAGATGAGAGAAACGAAAAATGGCTGGACTCAGGAGAAGGAGCAAGGCTGTGCTTACTACGATTTCTCTTCCTGGACAAACAAGGCGAGCTCTAGATCTGAATATTTTGTGAGTGCATGGAGGAAGGTTTGGAAGGTTACAGGCCAGACTGGGGAAAGTTGTTCTCTTTGGGGACTGGGAAGGAATGAAGAAAGGGGTTTTCTCCATTTTGTATGTTTATGTATCCCTGATTTGTTTTCTTCTTGTTTCGATATTTCATTGTGTTAATACGCCACAGTTGATGGGCTTCGAGTTGTTCATAGGTTTTTTGTTATTAAGAAAAGTATTTTCATGAACTTTGTTCGACATGTTGTACATATCCAAGAATTTGTCTTGGAGAATATATCTATTTTTTATATATACACATATATATATGTATGTATATTATATATATACACACACATATATACATATACGTACACACACATATATTCTCTCTCTCCTGCTTGGCTTTAAAGGGGCCAGGTTTTTATCAGGTAAAGGTGTCTACAGATGGTGGACAAATAAGTCCAGTAAAAGTTTTATTCCGAAAGACTTCCATCATTTAGACTGCTGTTTTAACGCCACCAAGGCGTTAGGATGCTAAGGGATCCTGCTGTAGGATTCCTAAGGAATATTGGCTCCCTTTGCTTCCACTGATCCCTCAAATTTTTGGTGGCATTAACGGCAGCAGGCGTGGCCTAAGACAAGTAAAAACAGTTTGCTGTTGGAGGCAATCTGCTCTTTCATCACCGAACAGCGATGTAAAATGACAGGGTAGCCGCAGCACAGGAGCCTCAAAGGCATTTTCGCAATGTCCTGTACCCGCATCCATTTATGGGTAGAGCCTGGAGTTGAAAGGGCGGCTGTCGCTGCCCCTGGACGCTTGCCCGCCATCCCCACGAATTCGGCCCGGATGTGGGCCGTGCGCTCAACCGTCCCGAGGCTGGGGGCCGCTCCGCTGTTTGGGCGCGGTTTTCTTTACTCCTCCGAGCCTGTCTGGCACTCTGCCGCAGGGGCCCTGACAAGAGAAGCGCCTCCTGGTGGCCCAGGAGCAGGACGCTGCGGGGGTCGGGCGTAGGCGGGTCCAGGGGGCGGGTCCAGGGAGGCGGGGGCGGGGCGAGGGTGGCGGGGGGCGGGGCGAGGGCGGCGGGGGCGGGGCGCCTGCGAGGTGGAGACGGACCCAGCTGCACCGCCTCCGCCTCCTCCGCCGCCCCGCAGGCCCCGAGCCCTCGCACTCCAGTCTCTGGCCGACCCCTAGTGTCTGCGTCCCCGCGTCTCCACGTCCCGGCTCCCGCATGATGACGCTCAAGGCGAGCGAGGGCGAGGGCGGGGGCAGCATGCGTACAGCGCTCTCCGACCTCTACCTAGAGCACTTGCTGCAGAAGCGCAGCCGGCCCGAGGTGAGCGGGCCCCCTGGGTCCCCCGGTCGCGGGGTGCGGGGCCAGGACTCTGCACCGGGTGTGCTGCCCGCCGCGGGACCTCCCCCGTCTACGGCCCTGGCCCCAGAGGGCCTGTCCTCGGGGGTCCTGTCCCCGGGATGAAGGCCGCGGCCGGCAGCACTGTGTGCTGGAGTTTCGGGTGCGCCGGGTGGTTGCCCCCAGCAGCCAGCCCTTCTAGGTGGCAATCACGAGGGGCCGAAGCCTGGACAGAGCCCTTATTAAGGTCAGGGAAACTTCTCCGTGGACAGAAGTCAGGGTGACAGAAAGACTTCAAGGGACAGATCCAAGAATAGGTCTGCTTCGTTGCTGTTCAAATGCCTGCGTTTGGTCAGTAGAAAGGGCTGTGAAAGCCAATTCAGGCTCTAAAGTGCCCACTCACTGTCCCTCTGCATTTAGGCAGGACCCCTTGTGCTAGAGTGCATATGTGGTAGCCTGCGTATATTTGTGGGTGGACAAGGAATGCAAAGATTTCAGAGATAATCCTGCACTCCACATTCTCTGTGATGCCCTGTGAATACCTCGTAATCTCTGTCCTTAAAGATGCCCACAGGGAGGTTGATCATTTTCTTATTATGTCACATAGATCTGGGTGTGGGTTGCACCCAGCAAGGTAAGGTTGTCATTCAGAGTATCTCAGGCTGGGGCACGGGAATGCTCCCTCCCTTCCCTCACTCATCTGGAGGCTGAGGCCGGCTCTCAGTCAGAGCTTTCAGACACAAGACAGGCCAGTGGCCCCTCCATGGGGCCTGGCCTTCTTCACAGCATGGTGGCCAGGTACCAGTGAATGTCTACAGAGAGTTGGGGGCAGACAGAGGGGCAGACAGAGCATGCCAGACTGACGCTTTGGTGTCTTTGATGACCCAGCCTCAGAAGTCCCGTCCTCAGTGTTTCTTTGACAGCAGGGTCCTCTGGGCACGCCCATTTTCACTCACCGTTTCTAAATGCCTTGTAAGTGGATCCTCAGAAAGGTTTGCTGAATTAATAAATGACTGAAGAGGTGGACATTAGTGATTTAGTGCAACCTTCTGCTTTCACAGATGAAGAAACTTAAGATCCACGAGGCAAAGCAAACAGTAGAGCTGCAGTCTTTGGGCTGGGTGTTATTAGTTCAAGGTAAACACTGATAAACCTGAGAACCGAGGCTGATTTTTTGCATCTGCAGAGTCCAAGCTCAGTGTACTCTGTGCTTCGCCACATCGCCCTCCCTTCATATGAACAGTCCTCAATGCGGTGTTCATACCAGTCTGTCGTTTCTGTGGCGGGGAAGACACTTGTTATTCAGATGACAAGGCGGAAGTTATGAACCACCTGGGTCCCTGGGAGTTTGGACATGTGATTATTTTTCTGCCCTATAAGCAGCTCACTTGGCTGAGCCTTAATTCTTTCAAAAATCTCTCTTTATTAAATTTACTTTTGGCAGCTTTATTGAGCTATAATTAACATACATATAACTCATGAATTTAATTGTGCATTTTAATGGGATTTGACAAATCCATATGGTCTTGTAACTGTCACCAAAATCATGATCTAGAATATTTGCATCACTCCAGAAAGTTTCCTCGTGGTCCTCGATAGCCAGTTCCCCCAACTCTGGAAATCTGCAAATCATTTTGCCTTTTCAAGACGGTCTTATAAATGGAACCCATCTGTGTGGACTCTTTTTCTAGCCATTTCCTTTCACTCAGCATAACCTGCCTCCCTGAGCAGACCTGTGTAAACCGTATGCGCAGGTTGAGAGATTGTCTGCCTTTCTGAAAAGACACCCTATCGCTATCACTATGAGAGTTATGTTGTGAGTGCACCGTCTGAGTAAACAGCACTTTTTACGGAGCTGTGAGTTTATCCTAAAATCCTGGCTACGCTCTGTGGTTTAGCCCATTTGTTTGGGTGTTATTAAAGGGTTTGAAGTAGCTGAAATTAGAAAACTTACTACATCCCTGAGTAAAAGAGTACCCAGATCTGCCAAGGTGTGGGCATCAGAGGGAGAATCTCCACGCACTGACAGCTGGCTCGACACCACGAACCTGCTGATACTTCTTTCATTTTTTGTTTTAGATTCAGAAGGAAAGTTTATTAGAGGCAGAGTGAGAGGGACCTGATACTTATTTCTTGAGCTTAACCTTCCCTTTGAGGCTCTTGGAAGTCTTTGCTGGCAACACTAGGCTGCGCCTCTCACTTGCGTGTGGCCTTGGGCTGAAGCTCTCTGTCCTTGGGGGTCTCTTCTCTGCTTGGAGGGTCGGGGCGATGTTTACCAGAGGTAATGCTTGTCAAGCACTTCAAACCTCATGAGACGTTGACCTGCTCTGGGACATCCGACATCTTTCTTAAGAGCCCCATGCCCAGTAGGAGTGAACACATCTTCCTATCCTGGCAAGAAGCAGGAAAACCTGGGAGGAAGTTGTTCGCTTTAATGGAATTGTTGCCGAAGGCTTCATGTAAGGGGATCACTTTCTGTGAAAGTTCTAGACTCAAAACCCAAAGTTTAACTTTTGACCGTAGTCTGCATTTAATGTTGAAAAAGTATTGTGCAATGATGATCTTGCCAGAGGTTTGAACTGTAGCCTGTCTCCCATATTTAAGTTTAGTTCCTTCCTTGGAGAAATTCATTTTATAGGCTCTCTCTGGCCTTATTCTTTATAATAGTATCCATTAGTGCATGTCAAATTGGTTGTAAAATGCTTTTCTGTTCAGTCTTATTTCAAGCAACACTTTTCCCACGACCCGAAGCAGTAGTCAAGAATCTCTGAACATTCACTCACATCCAAAGATGGCCTAACAGATAAGTCAGGCCCCAGGTGAGTTTCCACTAAAAAGACCCGTCGATTGCTTCCTAAGCCAATAGATAACAGCCTTACTCCATACTGGTCATCATTCATTCTGACCTGCCATGTACAGGCCTGGTGCTGGGTCTGAGAAGTGGGGACACAGAGGCAGGTGTAGGGCGCTGTGAAGCTTTTGGAGCCTGAGTCTTTTCTCTTCACAGAAAGGATAGCAGAAAATAAAGTGTGATTTTCAGTTCATTCACCCCTCTCCCCACGTTCCCAGTACAAGGTGCGGTCTCAGCCAGTATGACTCCTTCCCTGCCATTCCCTTCCAGGGATTTTGTGACTGCCCATCAAAACCAAAGGACTTGGTATATACCGCGCAGATAAGAATCGGGGATCTTTATGACCACTCGGAGGCTAAGCGGATTAGAGTTTTATCATTTAATTCTAGTCAATATTTTAAATTAGAGAAGATAACCTTTTCTAACTCATTCATTCTCTGACACTGAATTAGACATTCCAGATCAAGGTCAGTTCCCTTAAATCAAACTTTTTCTGACCTTGGCACTATTGACATTTTGAGTCTGGTCATTCTTTGTTGGGAAAAGTAATAATACCCACCCCACTCCCCAGTTGTGGCAATCAAAAATGTCTTGGGACATTGCAAAATGTACCTTGGGACAAAGGAGACAAGTCAGTTCACCATTGCATTGATGCAAGGACTGTCCCTAAGCAGTGAATTGCTCAAATCTTTCAGCGCGGCTAAAAAATGAGGACTAGAGGTCTCTGGGTGTGTAGTGTAGAAAGGCAAGACTGAATAACCCAAATTTCCAGAAGTGTCTGGGTGTAGGGGAAGTGACCTCAGGGGTGGGGACAGGAAGAAAAACTCTGAATTAGGGAACCAGAATACAACTTTCGCAACGTGGAATTTTCTGATCCTTCGCTATAAAGAAGTATACATGAGCAACCTCCATGTATATGTTTTGCTCAAAAGTCACCTTTCCTGCAAGGCCTTTTTTGGACACCCTATTTGAAGTTGTGGCCCCTCCTCAGCCCCGGGTCTGCCTTATTTTCCTCCGTAGTAGATATCATCATCCTTTTTCACTCCCTTCACCTTTCCCTCCCTTTTTTAATTTTTCAATTACAATTGGCATTCAGTTTTTTTTTTTAGTTTCAGGTGTACAGGATACTGCTTAGGTATTTAGATAAATTACGAAGTAATCCCCCTGATTAGTCTGGTACCCACCTGGCACCACACATAGTTATTACAATATTATTGACTGTATTCCCTGTGCCGTACCTCGCATCCCCGTGACTGTTTTGTAACTACTAATTTATACTTCTTAATCCCTTCCTCCTTTTCACCCAGCGTCCTATCTCCCCTCCCAACTGGCAACCATCAGTTCTCTGTATCTGAGTCTGTTTCTCTTTCGTTTATTCATTTATTTTTTCCTTAGATTCCGCACATAAGTGAGATCATATGGCATTTATCATTCTCTGTCTGACTTATTCCACTCAGCACAATACCCTTTAGGTCAGGGGTCCCCAATCCCTGGGCCGTGGACCGGTACCTGTCCGTGGCCTGTTAGGAACCGGGCTGCACAGCCAGAGGTGAGCGGCGGGCCAATGAAGGAAGCTTCATCTGTATTTGCAGCCAGTCCCCAGCGCCAGCATCACCGCCTCAGCTCCGCCTCAGATCATCAGGCATTAGATTCTCATAGGAGCGCCGGTCCCTGGTGCCACAAAGGTTGGGGACAGCTGCTCTAGGTCCATCCATGTTTCGCAAATGGTGAGATTTCATTCTTGTTTTTGGCCGAGTAATATGTACCACGTCTTCTTTATCCAGTCATCTAAGGATGAGCTCCTACGTTAGAATAGCCACATCTTGGCTCCTGTCAGTAACGCTGCAGTGAACATAGGGGTGCAGGTATCTTTTCAAATTAATCTTTTGGATTTCTTTGGATAAACACCCAGAAGTGGAATTGCTGGGTCATAAGGTAGTTCTATTCTTTCTTTCTTTTTTTTTTTTTCTTAGTTTTTTGAGGAAACTCCATACCGTTTCCCATAGCGGCTGCACCCATTTGCAGTCCCACCAGCAGTGCACAAGGGTCCCCTTTTCTCCACGTCCTTGCCAACTCCTTTTGATACATGTCATCATCTTCCTGGGATGAGTGCTCATCCTCTGGGAGGTGGGTTCCAGCCCCTCTGGGGTGCAGCTCTCTCAAGTCGTGTGGAAGAAAAGCCCTACTGACACTTGGGCTCCAGGCGAGGAGATGACTTGGGAGCAGAGTGTGCCCTGCAGTTCTGAAAGGAACGAACTTCCGTCGGTAGCGGTTTGGGCCCCTAACACAGAGGGACGTGTGGTGCCTGCTTTCTCTACTTGAACTCTCACAGACTCTGAAATCTGTGCCCTTAGTTGACATCCCAGAGCTTGAGACTCACTAGCCCTTTACCTTCGGACAAGTTTCTAAACTGTTTCACGCTAGATGGGGAGGAGGATTTCACACGTGGTGGCCTGTGCATGGTCCAGGCGCTGTCCGACAGCAGTTTCTGGCTCAGCAGCCCTGTGTTTCTTGCTGTGTGGGGCTACTTGGGTTTCCTGTTTTCCTTCCGTGGAGAGAGAAGCCTTGGCCTGTGTACATAGTACACTGGGTAGATAAAGCGCATTGGCAAAAGATCTCGAGACACTTGGCCTTTGGATCGATGTGTGTTCTCCAATGGATTTACTGCCTGAGAAACAATGCACCTAGTTAATGTGTAATTTTAAGACAGTACTTGCCAGAAAGTACTGGCTCTTAGGCCTCCCTCTCCCCCACATCTCTTTTCCCCAGCTCCTGTATTTTGTGGTTTTCTCAGTTTGCCTTGTGTTTTGTTTTGTTTTGTTTTGTTTTGTTTTGTTTTTAAAAGTGAATAAGATGTCGGGGTGGGGGGGCAAAGAATGGGGTGTCAGCATGCCCAGGGTGTCACCTTCTTGGTCTGGACCTTCTCCTGAGTCTCTTTGCCAACCGTGGAGTTGGCACAGAGCCTCACAGGAGGCTGAACTGTGCTCGTTCTTTCCTATGGTTACCATCACTCGTTTGTAATCTGGCCGTTTGGATGAGAAAACCAAGTTTAAGTGCCCCTGCTCCGTTCACGTCCCGCCCCCGCCCAAGTCTGTTTTTTCATCTCTTTTTTAATCCCAACTTCCTTTGAGCAGCTACCTCTGCCCTTTGAACCCCACTGCAGATGTTTCCTCTGGGGGGGCTTGCAGAGCAGCGGGCCTGCCACTCCAGCAGTTTGTGGGGCTAAAGGCCAAGAGACTGCAGAGCAGAGGCCAGACGTGGAGTCGCACAGCCGTGGGTGGGTGTTTACTCCCAAGTTTCTCCCACATCTGAGCAGTCATCTTCAACCAGAGCCACTCCCGCCTTGCCTTGTCATTGGGTGGGGGCGGGGAGTGGTGGCCAGCGTAGCCCTGGGGCTTCTCATGTGCACTGGGGATGAGGGTAGGGGTTTTGAAGTGGTAAAGTGAAGAATGCAAAATGGAACCTTGACTGTTTGTTCAACATTGCTTATGTCACTTCCCAGTCACGTGGTGGTGGTGGTGACGGTGGTGGCAATGACTGAAAAAACAGCGGCACATGCCATGGTAGTCGTTCACGTCACCAGTGAATGTCGAGGAAGCTCCTGGTAGAGCCGGCCCCGTTCTAGGTGCCGGGGCCCATGAGGGAAGACAGCTCACGAAGACTCCTGCCTGTGTGGGACTTCCATTCTGGAATAAACGGAATAAACAAGTCAAACATACACAGCACATTGGAATGCGTTGCCAGCCGCGCAAAGAGGGCGGAGGAGATCTGCGAGCCGGGTCAGGGGCCTGGCGTGTGGCACCAGGAATGGATGAATGGGTGGGACAGACTGTAGTTGAATTTGTCAGCCTGGTAGGTCATCCCAAGTCAAATGCTAGCACCTTCCCCTTTCTCACGAGCTCAGTGTGTGCCAGCTGTGCAGCAGGCAGACTGGGGAGCAGCGTCATCGGGCAGAACTTGTGTCTGAACCCCATTTCTTCTGGCTTTGCCTCCCGCCGAAGAGCAGACTTCTCTTTGGTCTGTCCCTGGGACTTCCTGTCTTCTTCTCCTCATTCCCATCTTCCTCACCATTCAGAAACCTCTGCGAAGCTCCATTTGCTAGTGTGAAGAAAGCGGACAACCTTGGTCTGTGTCCTTTGAACACTTACATCTAAGACAGTCTTAAACTGGGTGGAAGATATCTTTCCCGTTTATCATTTACGGTGGATGAATAAATGAACAAAGGATAGCTCCCCCATCATAGTTGGCTGCTGAAGGGCACAGATGGTGGCTTAACCGTGTCAAGCTGTCCTGCACTTAATGTCATCTCTGACTCATGGTTCGAATTAAGTGATCGCCTTTACTCTGCGCACGTGTGTGCGTATGTAGGCACAGACACCAAGTGTGAGTGTGTGTCTGCAGATCCTGCAATTTCCTGTAGTGAGGAGATATGGGGGCCTAGTTGAAGGAGTTTGTTGGAAGGCGAGTCGAGGAAAAGCTGGCCCTTCCTTTCTGAGGGAAGTTTCACTGAAGACAGGCACAGGGGAGGACTGAGTAGGCTGGATAGAGCGTGTCTCAGGAAGACATGGTGGCTCGGGGACAAGTTCATGGTGCAGAAGGTTGTGCTTTGCTTTTGGAAGCCTTACTATCGAGGCTGGTTCTTCCGTTACCACGTCGGAGGTTTCCGTTGACCTTAGTCATCATTTGTAACTTCTGGGGTGAGTGTGATAGTGACTCTTAGTCATCGCAAAAGGGAATGACTTGATGGATAAGCACATTTGAAAGACCAACCTTTGGGATGGCAATTCTTGAACTTTTCTGCCTGGAATGTGTTCTGCCTCCGGTAAGCTTTGCTGAGTCCTTAATTTAAAGGCTGACAGGTTAAAATCGATCTTTGTAATAAAGCTGAATAATCAGTTCATCTGCCTTTTCGGGTACACTATCATGTAGGCTTGTCCCCCTTTCAAAGGTCATTTCGTATTCTGTGGACTAAAACTTTCTAATCTGTCATTGTTTAGAACATGATATAGGGGTCCGCCAAGTCTGGAAACGCAGGCGAGTCATAATAAATGATGTATCGATGTACACTAGAGCACATGATAAAATAACACGGTCCATGTATCCAGACTTTATGACCTTCCATCTACTAATATAGTTAATCAACACACATAAATGGTAGTTGCTGATAAAGCCATAAAATTACTTTCTGACTTTGGTTTTCAGCTTTCTGAGCCCCACAATTACCAGTGATAAGAGATTCGTAAGGCAGGATCAAGGAAAGTCCTGCGTTTTATTAGACATGTGAGATTTGCGGCAATTATTCAATCTGTGGTCCTCAAATTCCTCATTCTGTACAGTCAATCTGTAATACACGCACATGGTAAAAACATACAAATAGTGCAGATGGTTAATTAAAGAAAACGAATTCTCCCTTCCTACTGGACTCTGCTTTTTCTCTGGTTTTCTTGAATCTACTTAGAGAGATATTTGATCTCATGCCCTTTAAAGAGATCTGTGGCAGTAGCCACCTAGCTTTGAAGAGTTTTGACCACATGGTGTTAGGTCACCACAGACAATGCTTTGAGGACTTGTTTGGTCACCGCGTATCGTGCCCTCTTACTGTCCCATCCCAGAATATGAGTGGGAATCTCAGTCTGAAAACTGATCCTGAATACTGTATATTTCTCAAGGATCTATTGCCTGTACCCGTTCTTTCGCCCCAAGCTCTCTTGTAGTTCTTTGGTTGCAAACAAGTGCTACTTGTCAGCCATTCTGCTAGTTATTTTATGCAATAAGTTCAACTCTGTCTACTAGGAGCTCAGTAACAGGACAGTATCAAAACCACGGAACTGACATTCCTATGGTGCGTGAGTGTAGTTCTATGTCATTTTATCGCATGCAGATATATGTAACCACCACCACAATCAAGATAGATCGGGTAGGTTGAACGGTTCCATCAACACAAAGACCTCCTTGCTGCTACCCTTACATAGTCACATCTTGCCTCATTCCCACCATCCCTGACCTTTGACAACCACTAATTCGTTCTCCATATCTATCATTTTGTCATCCCAAGAATGTTATATAAATGGAATCATACAGTATGCGACCTTTTGAGATTGGCTTTTTTTTCACTCTTCAGAATGCCTTTTAGATCCGTCCCAGGCTGTTGCTTGTATTAATAGCTTGTTCCTTTTTATTGCTCAGAAGCGTTTCATGATGTGGATGGACCACAGTCTGTTGAACTGCTCGCCTATAGTAGGCCATTCTGGTTCGTTCCAGGTCTTTGGTCTTATGAAGAAAGATGTTATGAACCTTCATGTACGGGTTTTGCACGAACTTTTCTCAAAGTGCCAAACCGTCTTCCTAAATGGCTGTACCATTTTACATTCCCGCCAGATGGATGAGCGATCAGTTTCTTCACCTTCTTGCCAACATTTAGGATTGTTACTATTTTTTAACCTTAGCTATTCTGACAAGTGTATAGTGGCGTCTCATTAATGGTTTTAATTTGTATTTCTCCCTGATGGGTGGTGATATTGAACATCTCGTCGTATCCTCCTTTGTCATCTTTCCTTACATATCCCTTTCATGAAATATATGTTCAGTAAATATTTGCTCATTTTCTAAGTAGATCGTTTTTATAATTGAGTATTGAGCATTCTTTATACGTTTCAGACACTAGTCTTTGGTTGAATATGTGGTTTGTAAATGTTTTCTGTCAGTCCATAGCTTGACTTTTCATCATCACATAGTCTTTCGCAGAGCAAAAGTTTTTAATTTTTAAGAGGTCCAATTTATCCATTTTTCCTTTTATGGATGCTGCCTTTTGGTGCCAGGAACATGAATTCTTTGTCTAGCCCTAAATCCTGATGATTGTCTCCTGTTTGTTTGTTTGTTTGTTTGTTTTCTAAAAAAGCGTTCTAGTTTTAACAGTACGTTTAGGTTAGTATTTCCTTTTTTGCCTGTGGGTATCTGATTACTTCCGCACTACGTGTCGAAACGTCTATCCTTCCTCCATTGAATTGGTTTTGCACCTGTGTCAAAATCAATGGGCATATCTGCGTGGGTCTATTTCTGGGTTCTCTCTTTTGTTCCATCGATCTATGTGTCTATGCCACACGGTCTTCATTACTTGTAAGTATATAAGTCTTGAAACTGTGTGCACTGGTTCCTTCCGCTGTGTTCTCTTTCAAAATTGTTTCGCTGTTCAACGGCCTGTGCCTTTACATCAGGTACTTGATTTTTTTCAAAGCCATTCAGAGGGGCTTTCAGTGTAACCTACATGGATCAGGCGAGTGAAGCCGCTTGTGTATAAGGAAAATAGCATCCCAGGTGCAGGGGAATCAGCCACCAGCAGGTGGCTTCTGTACCAGGGAGCAGAGGGGATGCCTTGGAGGACGTGTGGCCACCACCAGGGGGCAGCCATTCTTCAGCCTGACCCACTCGTTGCTTATCCCAGTTCGCCCCAATCTTGTTTGGGATGGCAAGACCCCAATTCAATTCTTATTTTCTCAGTCCCTTTTGCAGCCAAGGATGGCCACGTTCTTTAGTTCTGCCCAATGAGACATGAACAGATGTCCCCTGGAGAAGTTCTGGGACAGATGCCACTGTCCTGGCCCTTTTTCCTTCTTCATGCCTTGAAAGTGGAGCTGAAGATTGGATTGGCAGCTTTTCGGGAGATGTTTTCACCCTAAGCCTCATTCCTTGTGTTTTCTGCACGGGGACTTCAGAGCCCCAAACTTTTGTGTCTGTGGAGTTGACACAGTTGTCCCCTGATGTTTTCTTCCTTTTTTGTGTTTTTATTTCCTTTCCCCCATGCTCCGATTTACGCAGGACCTGGGGTGCACTCACGTGCCTAAGCCGTCGGCTTGAACCCGAATCCCAACCACTTGTGCAAATGCTATCTCACCAGAATACAAAGCGTTGCCTTTGTAGAGCTTTTAGGAATAACAGATTTTCATTTGCCTGTATAGAAATAAACTAAAACTGAAAGAATGCGTGAAAATTTGAAAGCTGAACATTTCCTTTAGCGGCATCTTTCCGGATGCTAAATGTATCCTAGCGCTTCCCTACAGAGAGGCTTCCACAGCATCTTAATGACAATTACATTTGTAATTGAAGCACTGAGAGGTCTAGAAACTTGCTCCAAGTTACCCAGATGTTAGTTAAGAGTCAGGACTCAAATGCAGACAGTGTGTGTATGTTTCTTCTAAAAGGTACACCTGAGATTTGTAACCTGTGCTGTCTTTTTCCTCTTACTGATTTTTATTAGGGGAACACATGCACACAGTAAATCATTTGAAAGGTTTAAGCAGCTCACGGTGCATACAGTTTCTCTCTGCCCCCATCCTAAAGTCACTAGCTTTCCTTCCAGGAAGGAAGCACATTTGTCTCCTTCCAGAGATAGCTTATGCATTTACAAGCAAATCTGTATTCAGTTTTCGCTGTTTATGCTGATGATAGCATACCTTTCCCCACTGCGGTTTTTCCCCCCTCTGAACAGTATATCTTTAAGATTAACATCAGAACATCCTTTTTATTGCTACACGGGGTCTGTATGCCAGGATGCCCCCGTAAGGTGCAACGTTAACTGTATTATTGGGTCATCTACTGTAGAGAAGCTTGAAGTTCTATGGAGTTCTGTGCTTCTAGGGATCATAAGTCAAATTTCTAAAGATAACCCTCTCGTGGACATTTCTGTTTTAAGACCAATGCCATATGACTCAGTGTCATGTGAATCTAGTTGCTTCGCGAGGCAGTTTCTCTTTCTTAGTACTTCCCTCATTTGAGGCCACCCAATAGCTAACACTACTTCAAATGTCACCATCTTACCAGAGTTTCTACTGACCTCTTAGAAAGAATGAAGTCAATTAAAGTATCTTATGAGACATATGTACATCCACAAGCCTCTCCTCTCCTTGTCTCTGATCTTCCAGTTCTTTTCCCTCTAGGTCCTTGGGTAGGTCATTAGGCACTTCTCAGGAATGAGTGAATGAATGGATGAACGAGTGACTGAGTGAATGAATGGATGAACGAGTGAATGAATCTACATAGATAGATTTCTACTTCTCCTTCCCCACAAAGTGGATGAGAAGGAGCCCCACTCACAGCCCCACTGTCTTTGAGGGACACCCCTGGGCGTGGCTGGAACGCAGCTGCCACCCATTTTCAGCTCGTACTCAAATACCAAATTGACCCTCCCATAAACCAAGCTCAGCCTGTACCTCCTCCTCCATATGGTTTTTGATTTAATATTTTATCTAGGGTTGGGGAGGGCACCTGTAGAAGTTTCTCCTTGGCCTTCCCACTGCGATAGCACTTACCCTAAGACCTGGGCTACTTCAACGTTAATAAATTAGAACGATGAGAATGAACTAGCAACGGGGACTGAGAAGGACCATTTCAAGAAGAAAGCGATCATCTATGAGATGCATAACCTCAGTCTAATCACGAAACACTGGACAAACCGAAATCGAGAGAATCTACAAAACAGTAGCCCTGTCCTCTTCAGAAATGTCAAGGTCATGAAAAGCTGAGGAGCTTTTCCAGATTGAGAGGCCAAAGAGATGTGCAACGTGACTGCAGTGCGTGGCCCTAGACTGGATCCTGGTCTGGGAAAAGAAAATGTACCCCTATAAATGACATCATTGGGACAGTTGATGAAATTTGAATATGAACCGAGGACAAGATGATAGTATTGTGTAAATTTTCATTGTCAAGAACGTTTTTGTTCTTAGAAAACACACGGAAGCGTTTATGGGTTAAGGAACATGGTGTCTTCGGATTATGCTCCGATGATTCAAAGTTTAAATTTTATAATTTGGAGAAAGCGCTGTGATGACACTGCTCTCCACGACTTTCGGTGCAAGTGGCTACATGTCTCTGTCGAGTGGGAATGGCAGGGTTCACACCCCCACCCGCGCGGCGTGACGGTGCCGGTTCCCTCCACAGTTTGCCTCTTCGCTCCCTTAATGCCATTTCCTCCCCCACTATTTTGTTTGGAAATTTTCAAACTGACTGAAAAGGTGAAAGAATTTTACAGTAACACCTATTAGCCACACGTCCTCGATTCTACAATTGACACGTCGCTATGTTTGCTTTATGACATATCTGTCCAGCAAAAGCCATCCGTCCAGCCACATTTTTTTTTTCTCGTTTCAAAATAAGTTGCAGACATCAGACTAGTTCAGTCCTCAAAGCTTCGGCGTGCACATCATTGGCTGCAGTTCAATATTTCTTTATGTTTTTTTTTTCTTTTTAATTTTGAGGTCGAGTTCCTATACACCGAAATGTGCTGGATGAGTTTTAACAAATACATACACCTGTGTCACCCAAACCCCCGCCATGATATTCATCACCGGCATCCCAGAAAGTTCTCTCATTCCCCTTCGCAGCCTACCCTTTCCCATCCTATCAGAGGTAGCTACGGTTTTAATTTTTTCACTGTAGTTTTGCTTGTTCTGACACCTCATAAATGGTGTCATATAATATCCACGACTGTGCGTAAAGCTTCTTTCACTAACATAATGCTTTTGAGATTCAGCCATGCTGCTGCATGTAGCGGCGGATCAGCCCTTCATCGCTGAGTGGGATTCCATTATATCGATGTACTACAAGTGATTTATGTCTTGTCCTTCGATGATCACCTGTGCCGTTGCCACTTTTCAGCTATTACGGATAAAGCTGGCGTGAACATTCGTGTGCAAGCCTTTTTTTTTTTTTTGCGGGCATATGTTCTCTTTTCTCTTGGGTGAAAATCTAGGAGTCAGATGGCTGGGACATAAGGTAAATGTGTGTTTAACTTTATATGAGAAATTGCCAAACTGTTTTCCACAGCAGCTACAGCATTTAGTGTTCCCACTGGTAGTGTGTGAGCAGTCCAATGCTTGCTATCATGTCTTTTCATTTTAGTCTTCCTAGTGGGTGTGTAGTGGTATCCTGTTGTGGTTTTAATTTGTATCTCCCCCGATTACAGTGGCGCTGAGCATTTTTTCTTGGGCTTCCTGACTTTTCATATGTCCTCTGTGGTAAAGAGTCTATTCGAATCTGTTGTCCATTTTTTTTTATTGAGTTTGTAAGAGTTTTTTTTGTTTTTTGTTTTTTTGTTTTTTTTTAAGTTCTGGACACAAGTCTTGTGTCAGATGGAAGTACTGCAGATTTTGACTCTCAGACCGTGCCATGCTTTTCCGGTTTCTCAACTATCTTTTGCTGAGTTTTTAGTTTTGCTAAAGTCAGTTGTTTGCTTTTGTGATTATTGCTCTCTGTGTCTACTGAACCTTTGCCTGCCTCAGTGAAATTTTTCAATGAACAGCTGTTCTTAATTTTAAAGTATTTATCTTTTTAGTTTTCGTTTAATAGGATCGTTTATGTCATATGTCATGAAGATATGCCATTTTCTTCTAAAAGCATGGTTCATTTACCTTTCGTATTTGGAGCTGCGATCCATCTGGAATTGGTTTGCGTGTATAAAACAAGCTGGGAATCCACATTTATTTTTCCCGTATGCGCAGCTGATTGATCTAGCACCATTTATTACAAAGACTGTACTTTCGCCACGGCACTGCAGTGTGTCACCTGTATCAGAAACCAGCTGACCGTGTATGTGCGTGCGTCTGTTTCTACACTTTCTAGTCTGTTACACTGGTCTTTTTCATAAAGAGGTCTTGCTATCTAGTAGCGTAAGTTGTCCAGCTTGGCTGTCATCAAGACAGTGGGGGTGGGGAAGGGGTCAGTGGAGATGTCATCTTGGGCCGGTGGGTGACCTATGGTGATCTCCACTAGAGGTCGCTGCTTGGTTTCAGGTCGTATTATTGTTAACACGGGCCAGGGTCTGGTCCTAAGTTCCGAACTCTCCAGTCCAAAGAGAACTCGTTTGTAGCCTAAGAGAGGATTCGTGAGAAACTGATGCTAACCCGAATCCCCTTCACTGCTGTGGGACGCAGAGTATCAAGAAGTAAAGAAGGAGGAGAGCTACTGCCTCTGACGCCCAGCAGTGCTCCTGTTTGGAATGGCAAAGGCCATTGTCATCTGTGCTCAGTTCTCCCTTTTACTGGCACACGCCTACTGCATTTGTCCCCTCTGCCTGTCCCGTTAGGAATTACTTCCACCCTGGGTCTTTGCTGTGGAGTAAAAGGCAGTGTGTGTGTGTGTGTGTGTGTGTGTGTGCACGCACCATGTAGCTACACGGCCCCTTCCCAGGAACCCTCGGGTCCCAATGTGCATTAGAAGTCGGCATTTTTCAAATCATATTATATTTGATGTAATTCCCCCAGCAGGATCCAGGGCAGCACCCTGCAAATCAAACATGTTAATATTTCTGCGGCTAAGTGTATAAACATGTCTATTAAGTGGGCTAAATAAAGCTCACGAACAGCTTCACATCGATTCAAATGAGATCGGATGCCAAACTGATGGAATAACTGTGGTTTGCAGGTTTTAGAAGTGCAGCTACAGACTGTTTGTTTCATGCACTGCTCTATTGTTTTGACCTCACAGGCCGTGTCACACCAGCTGAATGCTGTGACCGAGGACATGTACACCAATGGGTCTGCTGCCACAGGTAGCCCTGCCCAGGCGAAGGGGCAGGAGGTGCGAAAGGTGCGACTCATACAGTTCGAGAAGGTCACAGAGGAACCCATGGTAATTCCTTGTCATATTTTCATCGCTGCTTGCTCTCGACCTTGTGAGTCACTGCGCCACAAGAGAGTCAGAAGGCTGCTCGTGCAGTAGCGAAGCAGCCAACTCTCATATTGTCTCTGTCTCTAGCTCCCGCCCCTCCTCGGAGAAGGCTTCATGCCCGTTCTAGTTGAGGACCACCCCGAGGATAGACAGGAAACATTTTTCCTGAGAAATTACCTTCAGTTGTCTTTATTGCAGGGAATCACTCTGAAGCTGAATGAAAAGCAGTCGTGTACGGTGGCAAGAATTCTTCACGGTGGCATGATTCACAGACAAGGTACTCTGTCGGGGGCCCTAGGCTGTGTTTCATTCACCTCAGTGGCAAGGGACGTGAAGCTCATAATCTTCAAAACTGGGAGCATTTGTGCGTGTGTGCCTAGAGATTTGATTGTGGCTTAATAACTGCCTCGTTAGGATAATTGTGTGATGAATCTTCGCAGGAATTGCCCACTGCCACTCTCTCTCCCTCTGAGCATTTCTCATGTGTTTTCAGTTAGTTCATATTTGACCAATTACTATATGTGGCCCATCGCATTAGACTTTGAATACGCAGTAGCAAAGAAAACAGACCACCTCTGCCTCCTGGGGCCAACAGTTAAATTGAGAAAATAGACACTAAACATTTCCTACCCCGTTGGCTCCTACCCTTTTATGTTGAGTTTTGTGTCTAGAGTGGCACAAATATTGGTTAGCGCTCTTCACATAGACTCGACACATTGATGAAGTTTACCATTAGGTAGCATTTTAGGGTCTCAGCTAAACTACAACGGAAAAGAAATGGGGAACTCCTTTGACTTGCTTTGTTATTCTTAGTATGTGCAGGTGTGTCATACTCCCCTGGGATCTGTAACTACTCTAGCTCCAGGGAACTTTGAGGATGAGGTGCTTTTACTGTGCTATCAGTGTACCAAGGTCAAGGAGGACGAGATAGTCTCAAACTGTGAAGCCTCGATGCGTCCCTCAGGGGACTCAAGAGAGCATTCATGGTCGCATGGTGTCAGTCCTGAGTATTTTACACACGATCTATTGTATAATATTCCCTAGATCGTGGTTCCTTTCTGTGGTATCTCGAGTTACATTGGCAGCTCTCGTTTGGACATTTACTCTTTTGTGGACTGATTTTCCATTTCGTGGTAGGCTCCCTTCACGTCGGGGATGAGATCCTAGAAATCAATGGCACGAACGTGACTAATCACTCAGTAGATCAGCTGCAGAAGGCAATGGTGGGTATTTTCTATGTCATTCTTTGCGTGAAATGTGGATGTACACTGGTGTCAGCATACCTCACTTTTCTGTCAAAGTATTTGTACCCCATTGAGGAAACTATTATCATTGTTAATCTTTATTCTGCGCAAGAAATGAGAGTTCTCTGCTTTCATTAAGTAAACTTCTAAAACAAGGCAAATAGCCCAGAGCATCTATCTAGAAAGAACATTGGACTGGGTGTCCGAAGGCCTTGGTGTGTAATGGCATCTCTGAATCCCTGCTCTACTTTATTCTAGCCCTGTGATTTTGAGCAGGTGAATTAACTTATCTAAGTCATCTGCAAAATTAAGATAGTAATCCCTATTCTTATGTCACAGGTTTGTTGCGAAGAGCAAATGGGGTATTATAATGTAAAGTGAAGTGTGTTGTTTAGAGTCAGTCGATATTTGTTGAGCACCTACTATATATGCCAGGCATTGCGCTTAGCGTTTGTGCTAGCTGTACTGTTTTGCCCCTCAAGATTCTTCACCATCCTTCTCCGCCCCTACACACACCAGAGATCATTCTTTTAACCAAAGCATTAAAAAGCCCTGGAGTATTAGGTGTAATTGGCCACCACTGGCAGGTGCCACACCGCAGACACTCAGCCGTGAGATGCTAGGGTACCTGTCAAGGAATGAACCGCAGACTAGCAACTCAGGAAAAAGTGTCATCTGAACCAAAATCTGGTGTCTCGTTTGAGATATAGCTGAGGAAACTGAACCCTAAAGAGTTTTGAAACCTGCCCACAGTCACATAGCTATTTAAGGATACACCTGGGATTTGCTTTAATCAAAACTCTTTGCTTAGATTTCTGCCTCTGACCAAGATGGAGAACAGGGACTGTATTTACCCTGCCTCTTGAAATGACCCAAATCTTAAGTGCCCATGCACCTAACGCCAGAGTTTCAAAATACTTGAAGCAAAAACTGGTAGAACTGCAAGAAGAAAAATACAAATCCACGATTATAGTCAGAGATTTCACTATCTTTCTCTTAATAATTGAAGAGCAAGTAGGCATAAAATAAGCGAGGATATAGAAGATGCAAAGAACACTATAAAGCAACTTGACCTAACGGACATCTACAGAACACTCAACCTAGCAAAGTGTGTTGTCTGTCCACAATGAAATAAAATTAGAAATCAAAGACAGAATGATATCTGGAAATCCCTAAATATTGTAAATTAAATAACACACTTCTAAATAAGCCATAGGCCACAAGAAAAATCACAAGGGAAATTAGAAAATATCTCGAAGTGAGTAAAAATGGAAACACGGTGTATCAGAGTTCGTGGCATTGCCACTAAGGCACTGTCAAAGCACAAGTTTAGAGCACAAAATGCCTATATTAGAAAACAAGAAAGATCTCGATCAACGGCCTCGGCTTCAGCCTTAAGAAACTAGAAGGGCATCATTGACAAAATAAAGGCCAAAAAAAAATATGATCATCTCAATATATGCAGAAAAAACTTTTGACAAAATTCAACCTCCTTCATTATAAAAATTCTCAACACGACAGGTATAGAAGGAACATATTTTGACATAATAAAGGCCGCATATGACAGACCCACAGTTAGCATACTCAATGGCGAAAAGCTGGAAGCTTTTCCTTGAAGATCAGGAACAAAAGAGTAGAATAGCTATTTTTTGGAAAAGTAATTTGTAGATAGCTATTAAAATGTTCTTACCCTTTGATTTCCACTATGGGATTCTATTTTATAAAAACCAAAATGCGTGTATATAATGACATATGTTCAAGGATATCTATTGCAGTGGATTGTAGTGAAAAAATAAACTAGCACCAATCTCAGTGCCGTGGAATGGGGAGGATGGCTGAATAAAGCATGCTACATCCATAGCCAAAATTGCATATATTGTGTGTGCGTGCATGTGCATGTGTCTGTGTGTGTGTGTGCGTATATATATATATATATATATATATATATATATGTGCGTGTAAATATTTGCAAATGTTTTTACGGGTGTACAGAAAGGCATGGATATATGTGGGTTCATTTTAGGTACTTCCGGGGACCTTTTGTGCTCCAGAGTGGGGAGGAAGAGAAATGTTTTGCTTCGTCTTCATCATTCTGTATACGGCTCCATGTCGTTATGCTGGTTTATGGGGCCCATGACACTCGCTTTGAAAGGGGAACTGTCCTACAATATTTCAAAGTGTACAGTAAAGGTGGCTGATGGGGAAAAAGGTACATGGGACTTTGAGAGGAGAAAAATGAGTTTATGAAACCTCAACTCGTCCAAATTAGTTTTCCTTAAAATTTATCCCTCCCCACCACTTTTTTTTTTTGACTAGAAAGAAACCAAAGGAATGATCTCACTAAAAGTAATTCCCAACCAGCAAAATCGTCTTCCTGCTCTCCAGGTAGGTAGCGCTATTTTCTCTGTTGCGACGATGGCAGAATATTCAGGCTCAGTGTTGAGGTCTGATTGAAGTGATGTGACTCTAATTTTTATGTTTGAAGTGTCTCACAAATGGAGCTGCCAGATGCTCTCTAACTAAACCAGCAATAACTAAACCATTACAAACAGGCAGACCTTCTTTCTGACTCCCAGCACGCCTGGTACTTTGCTGCCTATTTGTAATGAATGAGAAAGGAAAGGCCAATCTCCTGATCCTACAACGCAAGAGGAAAATGGGCAAAGAGAATGAAGAGGTCATTCACAGGATGAAAAATACGAATGGTTCGAACATACGAAAAAATATCCAATCTTACCGGTCATCAAAGAGAGACATAGTCTGGACAGGGCTTTGGCAGATGAATGTAGAAAAAGGGGGGGTTGTTTGTTTGTTTGTTTTAAAGAACTGAAGTTTCAGACGTGGTCCCATAGCGTAGCGGTTAGTATGTCTGCTTTACACGCAGAAGGTCCTGTGTTCACACCCCGGTGGAGCCACAATCCATGGTCTATGGCTGTGCCACCCTGAACAAGCCCGATGTCTGATCTCGGAAGCTAAGCAGGGTCGGGCCTGGTTAGTATTGGGATGGGAGACCACCCAGGAAGACCAGGTGCTGGAGGCATAAATAATAATAATAAATAATAATAAATAAAGAAAGAACTGAAGTTTCTGTTGCAGATGACTGCAATAACAGGCTCAGGGTCTATAATAGATATGTATGTGTTCACGTTTTCAATTTCTTGCTGTGTCACTTTTGGTAAATTGTATTTTTCAAGGGATTTGTCAAACGTATTGATGTGAAATCGTTCATAAAATCTTAATAACCTTTTACACATCTCTGGGATCTCTGCTGATCTCGACTGGGAAATCGTATCTTCCCTGTTTTCTTTTTTCTTTTTTTTTTTATTATTCGATATTAGTTTCAGATATATAGCACAGCGGTTGGACATTTATATAATTTATGAAGTGATCCTCCCAATAAATCTAGACACCATACATAGTTATCACAATATTACTGACTATATTCCCTGTGCTGTACGTCACATCCCCGTGACGATTCTGTAACTACTCATTTGTACTTAATTGTTTTCGGTTTCGTTTGTTCCTGCTCTTTATTATTTCTTTTCTTCTTTCTTTGGGGTGGATTTGTACCCGTCATCTTCCTATCTCAGGTAACCAGTATGAAATTCTGCTATGGCTTCTTCCAGTCTTTTATTTTCCTATGTATAAATAAATACTTTTTTAAAATGTCAACTATACTAGGTATTGTTTTTGCCTAATGATATTCTTATTTAGTGATCTATCAGCAGCATTTTGCAGAGGCATGAAATATTCTTTTACAAGCTGAGTTTTATAGGCACAGGTTTATAGATTCAGTAGATGGCCATAACTTAACCGAATTTCCCATTTTGGGAAAATTAAGTCATTTCCAATAGTTTACTGTTCAGTAACACTGTGGTGAACATATTTATCCATACACCGTAACTGACAACTTTTGCCTAGAAGTGGTTTGTGGGGCCAAAAGGTATCAGCTCAGACCCAATAACCACAAACATGTTGACGTGGAAAGGCGTTTCGTACCTTCTCGTTGCAGGGCTCGGGTCTGACTCCTCCACAGATACAGCAGTAACCAGTTCCGCTCACTTCCGCTCCCCTTCCGTTCTCACCTCCATGGTATTCATTCGATCCTGACCCTACTTATTTACAGTAGAACTTCCTACTTCAATGTGCTGATGCTGGTGTTTCTCTTGAAGCTGCCACCGCAGATCCCCTCGCCTTCTTTTACAGATGTTCATGAGAGCACAGTTTGACTATGATCCCAAAAAGGACAATCTGATTCCTTGCAAGGAGGCTGGACTGAAGTTTGTTACTGGGGACATTATCCAGATCATCAACAAGGATGACAGTAACTGGTGGCAAGGGCGAGTGGAAGGCTCTGCCAAGGAGTCAGCAGGATTGATCCCTTCTCCTGAGCTGCAGGAATGGTGAGCCGCTTTTATATAGGTGGAATTTGCAGACGGAACAGACCTATGCCGGCCACAAATCGTGGTTTAGGTTCAAAGCTGTGTCACCTTGCGTGTAGTTTCTGTGGCTCCGCTAAGCCAACCTCCCAGCTTCCCTGGCATAATGGGTGGGAGGGGCAATGGTGAGTTGATGAGCTTGGCTGACAGGCCTTTATGGGAGAAGGAGCTAGAATAGCTCTTGTTCGCCTGCGGGCCTCTGTTTCCTCAAAAGCAGGTGGTTACTTGCTCTGAGTGGCAGCACTGGGGGTGGAGTCTTTCCTGGTCTCCCGCGTCCCAGGCTAGTGGCTTTCTGAGAAGATATCTTCTGAATCCTGCAGAAAACAGTCAACTTTGAAATATGTGTCCTTTATGCAAATTCCCAGTACATAGAACATGAGGTGGGAATCCACATTCGTTTTTCCCATACGTTCGTCTGATTGATCCAGCGCCATTTGTTACAAAGAGTACGCTTGCACTACTGCACTGCAGCGTCACCTGTATCAGAAATGAGCTGAGAGAGGTGGGTGCCAACTGCCATCCAGACTAATGCAGGGGCGTCTTCCCAGGGCTCGCCCGCCTCGCCTCTCTGGAGAGTCCTCATGTGGGTGTTCAAATACCTGGCAGTGGAAATGTGTCCACATCCTCCAATCGGTGCGGCCCGACCCTCCCAGCCGGGTTCTTTCCAAGTCCCTCTTTGCAAGGCCCTTGTGCAGTCCTGAGAATGTAGTGTATGCATTGGCTCACGTGATTCTTCCCTCGCTTCCTCCCTACTGGTCTGAACCCTGCTCATCACAGACCCAGAACCGGCTACACGCAAGAGAGGCTGAGACAAGGGGAGGGGCGGAGGAGTAGAGGGGGAGAGAGAGAGAGGAAGAGACAGGGAAGTTGAAGGGGTGTTGGCAGAGGCCCTGAGAGTGAGAGGCTTCTTAGAAAGAGCAGGGATATGAGAGATTGAAGATGAGCGAGGATAGGTTGTGAGCGGGAGGGTGAGAGACTCATACAGACACCAAAAAAGAAAGACGAGCTGAGGCCGAGAGAGGCCAAAGAACACAGAAAAGGGGGAGATACAGGGGGGAGAGGATGAATGTGAAGGGGGCGTGTTAGAGACGCACAGAGTATGAGTGGCTGGCAGAAGGCGTGAGAGACAAGGAGAGGGGTCAAGGACAACACGAAGGTTTTTGGCAAGTGCAAAGGGAAGAAGGCCGATCGGTGCAGAGGTGTAGCGTAAAAGCAAAAGGAGGTCACCAAGCCCTGTCACGGCATTTGACATCGAGGGTCCGCTGACATCCTTGGTCATCTTTTCTTACCAGGCGAGTGGCCAGTGTGGCTCAGTCTGCTCCAAGCGAAGCCCCGAGCTGCAGTCCCTTCGGGAAGAAGAAGAAGTACAAAGACAAGTACCTGGCGAAGCACAGCTCAAGTAAGCCTCCCGGGTGTCCTGTACGCCGGCTCCTGGCGGCAAAGGACAGGGGGTACGGTGTGCAGTGGAACATGCATGATGCAGAAAACATACCATTCCTTCTGGTTTCCTTTTATTACATTCAACTTCCCAATGCCAATACATTATAAGGGAAGGCTAGTGGTCTGCCTGCACCTGCTCATCATCTTCGCCCCTCAGGTAACCAACCCACCCGCCTTCCAGACCTTTCTCAGTGCATCGCTGCCGTCAGCATGACCAGCTGGAAGATCTCAGCAACCCAGAGCTACATGTTTTACTGAGAACTAATTCTGGCTTTGTTTTTTTTGTTTTTTTTTTTTACCTACCATGGTTGGAAATACAATATACTAAAATTACAGATGGGTTTTCAAGCAGATGGTAGATTACAAACGAGTGGGAATCTACCACTTGTAAAAAGCCTCCAAGCCGCCAGGAGCGCTCTAGAAAAGACAGGAGCGTGAGAAAAATCACAGAACCTGACACGACCTGGCGCGATTTCACCCCAGCTCGAGAAATGAACATCGCTCGGTGTTCTTTGTCCCTAGTTTTTGACCAGTTGGATGTTGTTTCCTACGAGGAAGTGGTTCGGCTCCCTGCCTTCAAGAGGAAGACCCTGGTGCTGATCGGTACGTCCCCATCGCCCCCATGATGCTTTGCGAGTTAGAGTACATTTCTGGCCTAGTTAGAGTACATTTCTGGCCTTCTCCTTCCAAAAGAGAAAAGACGGTGGGGCAAAACATAAATAAATAAATAAAAGAAGTAAGAGATCTTGGGTTCTCCATAGAGAGCAGATATAAAGAATTTTCTGAGTTCTTACCAATACCCCCTCTGGATTCACCCTAAAAGTGACACTGAACCTTACAAGCTCAAAACTGGGTTTTGCTCTTGGGCTGTCTTTAGAGTTCAAATGTGAGTTCGTCAGAAGGTGTGTTTTAGGATTCCGGTAAGCTTTACCAGGAAAAACACTGCCTTAAATTCAGTCCTGTTCATGTCGGGGAGCTCAGTGAAGCCAGTGCCCTTAGAAAATCCACAGAAACCACCACGGTCAGCTCCTGCAGAAGTCACTGTTATGTACTGAGTCCCGACCCTTTGCCCTTGGAAGGAGTCTCCTTCCCCAGCACGAGGGACAAGGGATGCAAGGGCCTGAAGCCCCAAGTCGTCCTGTGCTTAAAAGAATGTTTGCACGTGACCCTAGCCCGAAAGCTGTGCCGACTCACTCTCACCTGTTGGCGATGTCAGGCTCCGAGACGTGAAAACCTGTACCCTGTTCCTACTCCTGTCCCCTGCGGGAAAGAAATGGAAGCCTTCATTAAAATCATAGCAAGCTGGATTCTCTCTTCCCTAAGCCTTTCTTCTCTCGCTCTGCAGGAGCCAGCGGGGTGGGTCGCAGCCACATTAAAAACATCCTGCTCAGCCGGGACCCGGAGAAGTTCGCGTACCCTGCCCCGTGTAAGTAGCTCTGGGGGCCTTGGAGTACCCCGCTCCACCCGAGATACTGTGGTGGTCTTTTTTTTTGGGGGGTGGGGGAGTGGTTTACTTTAAATGTTTGATTATAAAAACAAAACACAGTTTAGAACAGATACAAATTTATACCCATAATCATCGCAACTAACAACGTAACTACGTTGTTTTTTTACTCTCTTCCGTGCTGTGCATATACGTAACAGAAGCGGAAGTAAACACCTCTATCCCGCTTTAAAAAATTAAGTGAGTGCTATGTTGTTAAAAACTTCTATTACTTTTTTTTGCTTTATAAGATACGCATTTTCTCATGTGCCTTAATCTCTTCGCGAGTTCTCTTCTCGTCTGCTGAGTGGCTATACTGTCATTTCCCAAGCTATCCAACTATTGACATCTCGGCTACCTCTATTTTCATGAAATGTCTTTCGAATCAAAGCAGCACTTGGGAGAGGCACACACAGTCTCAGAGTCTGCAGAGTATGGTGGCGTATATTCCCAGGAAGAGATTCTGCTAATCAAAGTAGAAAAACGGATTCTAAACCTGAGAGTAGTAGTTTTGTATTCTTTGCTTCTCCGTTTTGCTTTTGGGGACATTGTGACACATGTGGGGGCAGAAAGCAAATGGCCCTGGGTTGAAGGGTGAATGAAACCTAGAAGTAGAAATAACCAGGACAGGCTTGTCATTCAGGACGTTCGAATGAGAAGAATTGTTTTATAAGATGGGACGAAAGAGATGCATGTGGGGTTGGGGATTGAGGAGGATGATGAAGATGAAGATGAAGATAGAAAGCGAGAGAGGTCCAGTGGTGTGGGGGCGGGGAGGTTTGTGTCTCCAGCTACAATATCGGAGTCTAGCTTCCTTAGAGGCCGGTTTATACAAGTAGCAGTAAATGTCATGACTTAGGAACATCCCAACATTTAACAATACGAGTTTCAATGAAACCAAAGCCGTCTTCTTTCCAAGCCATGAAAAGAAAACTTTAAATATACTTCCAAGAATACAGCCTATACATTCTGTTTTAAAAATACTTCTCGCTGTTACTTCTCCATTTTTCGAGCTCTCGTGTTCCTGGAGCTGGCAGTTTGAGAGATGTAACTCACGTTAGGGAAAATGATGATAGGAATTTTGTGTGTTGGACTTTGCTTCTTGAAGGTTGAACATGTTCTGAGCCGCATCGTCTCGTGTCATCAGCCCTTAAAGATCCCGTGGGAGAAAACCCACTATTAAACTCTCTGCACCAAAGGCAGCTAGAGTCTCGGTCCTTGCGAGGACCCTGAGTTTGTCAGGGGCTTGGGTTCTCGTGCACAGATACGACACGGCCACCCAAGAAGAGTGAGGAAGACGGGAAGGAGTACCACTTCATCTCCACGGAGGAGATGACCAGGGGCATCTCTGCCAACGAGTTCTTGGAGTTTGGCAGCTACCAGGGCAACATGTTTGGCACCAAATTCGAAACAGTGCACCAGATCCATCAGCAGGGCAAGATTGCCATCCTCGACATCGAGCCCCAGGTGCGCAGGCATGGAAAATCAGGAGCGGACGGGGCAGGGGGCGCTGGATTGCAAAGCTCGTGGGAATCTCTGGGGAGCTCAGATTTGTTTCATACGCGTTCGGTGGGGTCATCTGGAACATGGACAGTGCTACCAGAAACACTGGAGATAGCACTGGGCTTGGCGAAGGCCAGAGATGCTTCTTAGGAGGACTGCGCCATGACGACGAAGTAGTTTTTTTTTAAATCTGTTCTTCCTTCCTTCCTCCCTCCCCTTCCTCCTTTTCTAGACCCTGAAGATTGTTCGGACGGCGGAACTCTCACCTTTCATCGTGTTCATCGCACCTACGGACCAGGGCACTCAGGTAGGAAGGAGCCAGTGTGCAGGGTGGGTGGGGGTCCACGCCCTGGGCCTGCGCAGACGGGGGACATCAGCCCAGATCGCTGGCCAGAGTGCTGGCTGGGGCTCAGCTTCAGCTTGTGACCGAGTCTCCCATGAGTCTCCTGGCTACTGCTGTCCTTCCAGAGAGGCCAAGAAGCCAAAGGGCATACACGCATTCGATTCACTCAGCAGACACTTATTAAAGCACTGGCTAGGCCAGCGACCATGCTAGGTAATGGGGACACGGTCATTGTTCCGGAAGTGCTCGGGGCGCAGTGGCAGAGATGGACGGTTGGGTAAATCTTGACACTCTGGTGCGACGTGGGATCAATCAAGTAGGACTGCGAAGGGGACAGCACTGGGCCCCCCCGGGGGGTGTGGCCATCAGAGAGGAGAGAAAGGAGGCCAGGAACATACTGGTCTCCCTGCTCCCACTGCCATCGCTACCTGCTCCACACCCACCCTACACACACTTTGCCGCACCCCGCTTTTTCGCTCAGCACCATGGAGATCTCCTGTGTCACTGTGTAGAGAGCTTTTTTTTGTCTTAGCTGCACGCTCTCCCATTGCGTGGACGTAGCATGATTATTTACTATCACTGTTACCCTCTGTCTGGATGGCTAGTTGGGTTGTTTTAAAACTTGGACTATTATAAATAATACTGCAACCGACGGCCCTGTACATAGGGCATTTGCCAGGTGCGCAGATATATCTGTAGGGAAAATTCCAGGTAGGTTGGCTGGGTCCAGGTATGCGGGCTTCGGTAATGGGGAATTCGGACAGATGACCCAGCAGAGCGCTTGCTTCCCTGTGCCAGGATGATGTTATCCAAACTTCCATTCGGGGCCGATCTGATAGAGGGAAAAGGGAATCTCATTGTACCTTTATCTTGTGCTATAAGCAGTCGAGTGTCAGACCCTTAAGGGCCATCTGTATTACCTTTTGTGTTAACACTTGGTCATGTCCTTAGCTTATTGTTCTTTGGGGTTATTGGCCTTTTTCTTACTGATTTCTAGGTACTCCATATGAGAGAGATGAGCCCTTTGAGATATCACTTGTAGATATTTTTTCCCCCTAATTTGGCGTGTCTTTTGGTGTTTATTGCTGCCGAAGCACTTTTACTTTTATGGAGTTAAATGATCAGTGTTTTCATGGACACTGGGTTTGAGGTCCTAGAAAGAGGCCTGGGGTTACAGTCGCCCCATCTTTGTCCTGGGATTGCAACTGTGGCGGTTGCCGGAATGGCTCCCCATGTCCAAAGGAAAGAACTGGGAGATGCTGGTGAAGTCCACGCCATCTCGTCATAGCTCCTGGTCTTCCAGAGAGCTCTGATTATTTATAGCCAGGGTTAGTTTGGGGTCCTCTGAGAACTGTTCTTAATCGACTGCCTCTCCGTGGCCTACTGTTAACATTTTCAAGCAAGGCCTTCAGGGTTTGAGTCTTTAAGTAGGCGACGGAGAGCCAGGGACGGGTCACAATAGTCCACACCCACTTAAATAAAACCCGTCATTGGCCTCTCGGGCTCAGTGTGCTGCGACCTGCTTCATCGGTGGCTCTTTCTCTCTTCTTTGCAGACGGAGGCCCTGCAGCAGCTGCAGAAGGACTCAGAGGCCATCCGCAGCCAGTACGCTCACTACTTTGACCTCTCACTGGTCAATAACGGCGTTGATGAAACCCTCAAGAAACTGCAAGAAGCCTTTGAGCAGGCGTGCAGTTCCCCGCAGTGGGTGCCTGTCTCCTGGGTTTACTAAGCCTGCGCGCCCCTCTCTGGTGGTTGGAACTGCATTCCCCTCGCTTTAAGACAAACAGGGTCGCTCCAACTAGTTTTGTGTCAGCTTTCAGCTCTATGCACTATCCTACTTAGGCCAGTGGGTGTCAGTCTTGTGCAAGCTCCTGAACGGCTGGGCTCCGCTTTTCCTGCTTCATGCAGCCCCGTGCATTGGATTTCTCGAGGATCTCTGGGGCCGGAAGTACTATCCAAATGCAGGTGCCAAAGATGGCTCACGCGGGGAGGAAAAGCAGTGGACCCTGTCCCTCGAAAGCCTGCGCACCTTCACCTTTAATCACACTGGGTATTTCCTTTGTCTTTACTTTGAAGAAATTATTTTTAACTGCAACTTTCTAAAATGCCAAAATGAAACAGCTGTGCAATAGGATGTCCTCTGCTCTAGGAAAACCCTCAAAGCAATAAAAGTTACCGTTGAAATGCCAATGACCTTGTAACTCTCTGGGTTTCTGCCTGCGCCACCGGCCTCTGGAAGGGAAACGGGAAACGTCACCCGCTTTAAGGTCCCTGGAGGACGGCGTCAACCCTCGATGCCTCCTCCAAGCCCCTGACAACCTGAAGGGTCTGGGGGCCGCAATAACCCATCCTCTCACGTGCTGGGTGCTGGGCAGGGCACAACTTGGTGCATCACACCAGGTGTCTGTACATGGACACGTGTGCGACATACAAAACACTTGGGGAGCAAAGGTGTAAGATCGTCTAGTGTTTGCTCCATGGCAATAAGCAAACATTTTTGCTTCCACTATGCTTAGCTTTTCTATTTCCCCCAAGTCACTCTCTTCAGCGATCTTTCTCAGTAGGTGGTTTTCACAGCACCCACACGACTGGCTGCCCGGACTGAGTGCACGTTAGTGCTCGAGCTAAAATGCAGCTGCTTAGGATGACAACCTCCCCCCGCCCCGTGCCCTCCCCAAACCCCCCAACCACAGGCCCCACGCCGGGGGTCCACGCACAACTCTCTCGTCCTGGACAGGAACCCAGCACTGGCAGGCACTTAGCTTCCCGCTACGCCCTGCTGGAGGCTCACATTTTGGTCACATAGTAGACCCTGGCACTGGAGGCTGCGACGAGCCAACACTGGGGTGCACTCTGCACATGTGCCAAGGCCTCCCCCAAGCTGCCCCTTGCATTGTCTTGGCTTTTGGTAATCCTGGACCTCACTGTGGCCTTTGGATTCCTGAACACCCATCATCTCCGCCCCCTTCTTGCCACCGACCTGGCCCGCAACAGTGCTTCAGTGCGCTCCCACCGAGCCCAGATGTCACTAGACACTTGAAGGCTTGTCAAGAACTAGCTCTTGCATGTTCCCTGGGCTTTTTCAGGCATTCCGACCACACACTCCGACACACGCTGCCAGGCCCACTACACAACACGGCTGGTTCTCCAAGCACCTACTTGGCATCTTCGATGAAGATTCCAGTTATTTGATTCCATGTCAGATGATAGGCCGCAAGGTGCATGTTGCAAGAAAATTAACCAAAGGAAAAGCATCAAATTTCGAGCGACATAAAGGTCCCTAGATTTTTAATCAGATTGTACCTTTTGTTCAACTAGCTTGACATCGACAATTAAAAGACCCAACAGGAATACTTAGAAAATGTAATAAGTAAACTTTAATAAGTAAAAATTACAACCTTCTCCCAGTTGATGACTGATTATATCCTTTGAAAGTGAACGAGGATTAAAATGAGGAATACAGGAAGGTGTTGGCTTGTCACAAACACAAGTAGCCACGCAAGTAGGTGCATGAGACCGTACACAAGCTTTGAATAAGCACACCAATGACTGCTAGACCGGAGGGACTGGGAATGGCCGAGAAGCTGGAAGACCACGAGTCCTCAGCAGGCTTTTGTCTAGAAGGGGACGTGGGGTGACGGAAGTGGCTCTGACACCAAAATAGCACAGTTCTCATAGGACGCTGGAGATCCATCCCCCGGCGAACAAGATTCAGTTAATTCTTTTACTTGCTCTACACCATTTCACTGCACAATTTTTACAATCTTTTTCAAAGAAGGAGAGGGGGTGGCAGAAGCAAGTGAGGAGGACAATGTTACAACGGCCATCAGGAAACAGCTGCACGCGGTTACTGGGCAGTGCTGGGGCCAAAGGCGAGGCTTCCCGCCTCTCCCAAGCAGAGGACTGGGCGCTGTCAAATCTGCCTCCCGCACCCGGATCCTTAAAACAGGACAAGATGGGATGGCCACACCAGGCAACATCGCTGAGGTCTCGAGTGGCAGCTGAAACATGCCAGTGACTCCCCACCCTCCCCGGGACCTACGCTGCATTCCCTCAAAAACAAAAGGAACTATGCTGTTTCCATAAGGCTTTCATTGCTCCTCCCAGAGGGGCCCGTGCTGCCTGCGCCCTACCCAGACAGCTCTTCCACTTTGATTTTCTTCTTCTTCTTCTTCTTCTTGGTGGTGTCGCTGTCCTGGGGGAAAAAGAAAGGGAGCTCACGGATCTGTTAACAGTCGGGGAAGCTCTGCTCGGCCAAGGACCCAGGCCCCGCGGGGTGCTGTGGCTTAAGTCGACTTTGCACAGAGCACGAAGCCCGAGATTCCCAGCGGTCCACTCTCGCGAAAGGAGCATCCAGATTCCCAAGGGACGCACCCTCCCCACCCACCATCATCAGCACTGTCACTGGGAAATGCCGCGCCGTCCATCCTGCGGGGCTGCTGGCGCAGAGGCAGGCCAGAAACGCGGGGCAGCCCCCAGGCTAACCGAGCCGGCGCCACCTGGGCATCCCTGGCCCTCCGAGGGGCAGGCGGACCCGAGTCTCCCGGCCACCGTGTTTGCCACACGCACCCCGCCGCCCGGCTCGCCCGCGCTCTCCAGAGCAGCTTTGGCCTTCTTGTCCTTCTTCTTCTTCTTCTCCTTCTTGACCAATGGCGTGGACGCTGGAGAGGTCTCGTCACTCTCGCTCTCTCGCCTCCGCTAAGGTCATGACAAATGAGCAAACGTCAGACGTTGGGGCAAAAGTGGAGGAGAAAGGTTCGTAAGTCGAAAGGTGGTGGACGCCCCCAGAAAAGTTCCTGCCAGCCCGAGAGGAAGATCGTTCCTAACTATGGACCCCAACGGGCCCTGGAATTTCCCAACTCGAAGGCCAGGAGGCGGCGGGCGCGGCAGGAGCGGTGCGGAGCTCAGGGCCCGTGTGGCCCCGGCAAGGCTGTGTCTCTGGAGCCGGCCTCACAGGTGGGCCTCGCAGGTGCACGAAGCTGGGCAGCACTCGCTCCCCCAGGTCCTCGGAGGGGGCAGGAAATGCTCTCCCCACCCGGCTCATGTCAGAGCCACACGCCATTTGGTGCTGTAATGCCAGCGGTCGCCAACCCGCAAGCTGCCCGCGCGTGCTCTCCCAGACTGGCGACACGGAGCTGCTGCTGTCTGGAGGCTGCCAGCCTCGGGCCACTTCATTCCGTTTCACACAGCTGCCAGTGTCGCACCTGATTCCAACACACCTGGGCCGCCACTTGGGGGCCGGAGGAACACGCACCCCTGACTTTTTCAGTGGCGCTGCCTCAGCTGAGGTGGGCGATGAGGCCAGTCCAACTGTCACACCCGTCCCCCAGCAGACACGACAGGGATTGTGAACTGTCACCTGCAGAGCCCAAGTGAGCGCCCTGCAGCATCAGCTGTGCGCACGGTGTTCCCAGGGGGGCGGACAGCCCTGCCACACTGAGCGAGCCAGGATGTACGGCTGGATGGCCCTCACCAGTCACCAAGGCTGGCCCAACGAGCATCTCCCAAAGCACATCTCACTGACCACAGCATGCCACCCACCTTCGGGGGTTTCACTGCTTCGGCCACCTCCTCACTCTTCACGGCATCACTGAAAGGAGACGGGGCGATCAGTCGGCCTGGCTGAGCAGCCGTCCACGGAGGAACCGCTGCCCGGCAGTCGACCGGTGATATCTGGCAAGTCTGAGGCCACCATCAAAATGCTGACGTTGGACGGAAGAACTCACCACTTACTGTTGCAGACTGACTCCCTCTAGAGTCCCACGAGCCAGACTAGAAAGGGATAACTGTCTGCTGTCCTTTAACTGGCCCGGGCAGTCAAAGTGAAGCGACCTGCTGCGCCCCTACAGCCCCCAAGGCCTCGCGACCTGCCGCAGGGGTTCCTCTGCGCCCCCGTTTAGTAAATTCCCCCGAACTAATTCTGTCTCCCTCCACACACCTGGGCCCCACGACCTCTGTCCTCAGTTAGATTTGATGCCCCCATCCAGGTGGCCAGTGCGCCGCGTGTACCCCTCCTAACCTCACTGCCTTGACATCCTCACCTGTCGCTGATGTGCTACTGCATCCAGGGGGCAAGCATGCCGCCCCTGCCTGCCCTGCTCATCGAAAATGTCCTGCTCTCACCTGTAGTCCACATACTCCTGTGTCCAAGTGACAGGCGTACTGTCTGTGCGCTTGCCGTGCTTGTCCAGAAGGCCCTGCTTGATCATCAGCTTCTTCTGACTTGCCTGGCGAACCATCGGAGATTTGACATTAGAACGGTGTCAGCACATAAGCAGGCATCACGGCTGCATGCGGGCGGCTCCTTAGAGTTCCTCCTCTGTGTATTCTCAGCTAGGACTCGCTCCTCTGCTGAGCACTCAAAACTCACCCACCCTCTCCAACAGGAGCAAACACGGGACTCGTTCAAGGTCACGAAGCTTACTGTCTCTGCACTTACACTGCAGAGCCTCTGTAGTGTCATCTGGTGGCACAGGGCCTTTGCACATACTACTGCAGCTGCCCTGGACTCTTCCCTCCCGTGTTCACCTCATCGACATCTAGTGTTACATCCTGCACACAGGCGTGGCTCAATGAAGACCCCGTACTCGGACTCCCCCCTCTACCAGGTCGAACCCCTCACTGTGGGCTCTGCAGGTGCCAGGCACCTCTGCCCCCTTGATGAGCCCTCGGCTTGGCTAAAATCTGCCATTCTGTTGTGCAGCCTGAGCGACGCTCAGCTGCTTCCTCCCATTAGACCGGAACCTCAAAGGTCTGACACGGGCCCATTTCCACTGACCAGTGATTCCCCCTGAGCCCAGCACAAGGCAAGGCTCTGGCAGCGGGGACACACAAGGGCTGCCCAAGTATTCAACGACGCTCACAAAACAACCTGACGGGGCACACGCCCAGCCCCACTTACCTTTGGCCCTAAACCCCACTTCCGAGGGTAAGTGTCTCTCTCCATGATCACTCTCTTGATCTTGGCTACTATCCCGTGGTCACAGGTAGAGATCACCGCTGTGGTCATTAGCGCAATGGCTGAGCATGTCACAAAGAGATAAGAGAATGACCTGAAGGGCAGAGCCTTGATGACCGGTGGTGACCAGAAAGCTTGACTTGTTTCACACCTTTCCAGATTCGAAGCTTGAATGCCTAAGCGAGGTGTCCTCCACTGAGGACGTGCGTGTGGCTAAGGGCTGGCCTAAAGGCTCCCCGCCGCTCGCCATGGACACGTATCCGTTCACTGACAATTTCCCCTCGTCTCGCCAGCGAGCCAAGCTGCTGAGATGTGGCCTCTAGCAGCAGCCCATGGGACAAGGGGGAACCACACTCATCTGCTCCTCGCCTGTGCCTGACAGGGCCCTTCACTGTAACCACCCTACGAACCCTTGGCGACACACTGAGTAGATTGCGCCGAGGGGGCCAGGGCATGGGGACCTGCTCTCCCTGAGCCCGGCTACGATGGTGCTGAAGGGATGAGGGCGACCACCCTACCTATGCAGACCGCCTCCCCTTTGGTGGTGATGACCACGACCTCCTGGTTGACTTCGATGCCGTCCTCATACCGGAGAACACCCGGAAGCATGATCTTTGCCCCGTAGCAGATGGCATTCACCTGCAGGGACACGGCACTGTGACAGCATGGCCACGGCAGGGCAGGGGCGGATGACGGGGAGAGGGGCCTGCGAGCATCTCCCCACATGGGAGATGATGCCAACAGCACTGAGAGCTACTGGTGCCACGGGCAACCCAAAGTGACTCTGCATATGGTAACCGCCCACCGGGCCTTGAAGTAGCTCCTCCTTGTCTGAATGTGGGACTTAAGGAAGTTTTCATCCGAAACCAAAAGCCAGCCCTAGTTTTCTGTAACTGTTCTTCTCTATTCCTTATCATTAAGGGGAAAATCTGGACAGAACTAAGAGACCAAAGAGATTGACTGGGGGCTCTGGGCAGTAACAGGCTTCCAGAGTAACTGGCAAGGCAGACAGCCAAGGCCTGTTGGACCAAATTATACCCGAGTTTAGGCACAACTTACAGGCCAACAAGTACGCGATAAGGCTACCTCCCTGAGTTCAGTGGCACTCAATGCATCCATCTGCCTTGTGTCATCTTGTCTTTACTCACCTAGATCTCTTGCTGACCATTTTCCACCCTCCCCCTAAATTCAGCCAGAAGCCGGCAGGCAGTCTGACCCCAGCGTAAGGAGAGCATGTCACATTTCTGTTCTCTTTCATGCGGTCACGAGTTTGCAGTCACAGTGGCATGCTTTAGGATGCCTCTTCAGTTTTTCATCTTTTCTTATGAACAGTAATGTATAAAAGATACATCAAACATGTCTATCTGATCTGAATATGAATGATAAACCTCTATTAAATATACACAGAAACTGACAGCCTTCAAAGTTAAAGAATTTTTTATTGCTACAAAAGTGATTCTGCATTTGGCCACAAAGACAATCCTAATTTATAAAAGGCCACGTTCTCCGATCATACCATTAGAAAAGGATATTTACAAAATTCTGGAGTTTTCGGGAACAAACTCATCCTTGAATCGCTACTAAAGAAGAAACCCGAACTGACAAAACTAATTGCATATCTCCTTGCATTATTAAGAGGACTACTCTCGATGTCATTTAATGAATACATGAAGAGCTTGAAAGGCCCAGTGATCTTTAGATTTTATAGACCCGGAGTGGGATTTATTTAAACAACAAAATTTTATGAAATTCACAGAACAGAAATAACTTAACTCAAGGCTTCTTAGGCACATGCAGAACTACCAGGTTACGGGAGGGCCAATTTTATGTACTGCCGATGATCTATTTCTTGAACCAAGTTACTCTGGGATACCTCTTTGGAAAATGAATTTGCCTTATTTTGAAATAGAATTGGGCCTAGCATTAAAGTTTCATTTAGTACGTCGGGTTTGGATTTAATAATAAAGTTAACCATAAACCTGGTCCACTAAACCAAAAAAAAAAAAAAAAAAGGAAAATGAATCCAGTGTCAAATCTACAAAAGCAAAACAATAAACCCCAAGGAAAATAAAGAAACAGAACATGATGTTGTGAACTTAAGTAGAAAAAGTTTTCAGAACACGGACCACGTCTCGTCTCCGGAGTCACATTTTGTCCAAACGGGGACCCAAAATCCAAACGTACCGCACTGTCTTTCATAACCAGCCGTTTATGAGATGTCAACAGCTTTTCCAAAGGGTACACAACTCGTCGCAAGTAACTCTCGTCCTTGTGGTTATCGTACAGCCACTGGGCATCAAGCACATCGTGCATCGTCACCATGTGGTCCTGAAAAGCATCCACGCATGAAAATCAGCCAGTGTCACTGTACCTCAAAGAGCCCAACAGACCCCGAATTTCCAAAAACTGAGTGACTTCAGTCTTGTGTGCTAGTCCGAGCTCATCGGTCCTCAGTCTCTTCAGAATCACTTCTCTTCTGGACATCTCTCACTGTTGATACACTTAAATCCGAGCAAGCATTTTTGTAGGCTGGGAGATGAACGAACAGAGTGATGCTTTCTATCCAGTCATGTCCCCTAGCCTGTGCTTCAGTGTCCCAAAGTTAAATTAGCAGAACAGGGAAGCTGCCCTGAACTGAACTCAACACTTTGGAAACTGCCTATTCCGGGACGGGAGCAGGTAGAGTCCCGCCAAGGGCCAGAAAGCATTAAGTGCCAGCTCTAAACCTGCTCGCCCCATGACGGCGTGTTACGTTACCTTTTCGCTCATCACTCCAGAACGAACCCGCCGAAGCTCCTGCATCTGACCGCCGACTCCCAGTAACAAACCGAGGTGCACACACAGCGTCCGAATGTAGGTGCCGGCCTCACAACTCACCCAGAAGATTCCTAAGGCACGCGCACACACACACGCAAAGTGGCACACGTTTGTCAAAGTAAACACACCACCAGTTGAGAAACCCAGTTATTCTCTACCTGAGCCAGTGAGACTGGAGACGGTAGACACAGGCCACAGCTGCACCACACACTGAGGGCATCTGTGATCAGTGCGAAGTGCAGGAATGTGTCCCTGGCCACCTACGGTCTGTGTCAACTCAGCTCCTCACGGGCCTAACAACCCACCTAGTCTCCTCTCGGGATCGTACTCGATCATTTTGCTCTCGTAGATGGTCCGTACTCGCAGCTGCCTCTTGACTGCAGCGATCAGTGGGGGTCGCTGGAATAAGGCGCCCGTCAGAGTCTCTAGGGCCTGAGAACAAGCATGAACCGAAATAAGGACTGTCACTGCGTGCACTCTCAAACGAGATAAAGGGCACGTCTGGGGAGGGTAAGAAACACACACACGGTTTCTTTCGATCGGGTAAGATCTAAAAGGCCCTTTCGCTTTTTGCTTCTTCCTTCCGCTACACGGGGATGGCTCCGAGCTAATCAGATCCTTCTCCCCAGAAGGGCCATGGCCAGAAGTGCCCCCTGCCATCTGCAGTCACCTGTCCAGGCTGCCTAGGGCAGCCCACTGAAAGGACAGGAGAGGCCAGCCAGGAAAGCCGAGCTGTTTCCAGACACCTACGGGCTCAGAGATCCAAGTTGCCGAAAGATGCCCTCCCTAGGATTACACACTTACCCTAAAAAGTTGAGTCCCCCCTTCAATGGCATTGTGCAGCCGGACAATTCCCACATACTCTTTGCCTGAAAAATGACAAAAGAGTAGTCAGGTGTGGCCACTGAGTTTTCTGTTTTCTTTACATGTTCATCTCTCTCCCATTTTGTGTGGCAGGAAAAGCAGACAATTCGCCCTATCTCTGTCAAATCTGCAGCAAGACAGATTTCGCGGTGCAGACGTGGGAAAGGAATGGCTTTCTCGTGGGGACTTCGACCGGCAGTGCGCTGACGGGGGCAGCCGGAGCGCCCGGTGCAGGCCCTGCCTGCATGAAACTCTGTGAAGGTCAAGTCGGGGGATCTGCCCAGGAGAGACTGACGGGAGGGCACTTGAGGTGGCGGCAGCAGCATGGCGTCAGACGAGCCCGGGGTGACAGGCCAAGAGCTGCACTCGGACGCAGTCTGCCCTGGCTCTAGGACAGACATCATGGGCTCAGTGTGCGCTTGCCTAGTACCCGGAACTCCCGGAAAGGCCGGACAAACCGGGGTCCGGCAGAGGACTGAAGGGACACAGAAACAAAACGAGTTTCTCTGCTTAAGGATTTTTTTTTTTTAGCTAATAAAGAAATCGTTTCCAAGAGCCACAATGTAGAAGGGACAGGAAATACAGAAAGCCTTCCAATCTCAGGGGAAGCCGCCCACCTCTCCCCTCCCTCCTCCACATACCTGCACTCTGCTGTGACTTGACCAGGCGAGTGGCTCGTTCTATGCACACGATTAAACAGCCAGTCACCTTGGGATCCAGAGTACCACTGTGCCCTGTCTTCTCCACCCGAAGTATTCGTCGGATCCAGGCCACCACCTCATGGGAAGAGGGGTTGGAGGGCTTGTCGAGATTAATGAAACCTGTCCTAAAATGGAAAAGAAATTACTGGACCATTGGCTCCGGTCCTCCCGCGAAAACGAAACTTGAAGGGTAAAAAAGAAGAGTTCACAGTGGGTACAGGTTACACACTTAGGGCAATGCCATTCTAAGATGCCACCACCCCCTTGCATAACTGACATGAGAGGGTCACTGTGCAAAGAGCAGCGGCCGCTCCCAACATGCTTACCTGATATAATCCCCAATCTCCCTCTTCAGAGGATTTGAACCACAGGGAAGAGGTGTATAGTGTGTCGTCCTTACATTGAGCTTATCGAAATTCTAGAAGCAATGATACAACACAAGATAAACTCAACTCATATGTTCATTATCTGCTGTGACAAAGTGTTAAGCCCCCTCACGTACTGGGGAAATCACCTGTGACTAAGAACAAGACAAATTTCTTTCCAGCGCTGACAACTAACTACCCACGAGAACATGCCTCCAAGGACCTCCCCCATCCCATTGGGCCCGGTGCGGAGGCCCAATTCCTACTTCGTGGGTGTGAAATGCCCAGCAAATCAAATCACCACCAACTTTAGCTATGCACAAACGGCGGTTTCGTGCGCTGGCTGCTCCGCTGTCTGTCAGCCTACGGGAGGGAAGCGAGGCTCACAGAAGGATGCTCCTTCAGAGAGAAGCAGCACTTTTAAAAGCGCCCTGAAACCAGACGAGCGAGGAACCCAGCAAACACCGTTTGGATACGGCCCCCGAAAAAGACAAATTTGATCACTCCTCTAGAAAGACTTCTTGGGGAAGTACAGAACAGAGTGAGCGTCACTGTGCAGGTTTACGACTGGAACATGAACCACCTTTGATTTTCTCAGAGACAACAGACAGCCAAATTGAGGCCCGTTGATGTTTCTCAAACATGACTATCTTGTTTTTGCCTTTTCTCATGTCTGCTCCTTTTCGCTCCCCCCCTTTCTGAGGCTAAACCACTGATCTGACAGTGCTCCCCTCAAGCGAAGCCATCTTTTATACCACCCAGTTTAGTTTAGCTTCATCACGGAGCTTCCTACAAATAGCAATTATTTTTTACCTATCTCCCACCCCTAGATTTTAAGTTCTGTGACAGTAGGGACATTGCCTATCAGGTTCGCTAGCACATCCCCAGGGCGTACAATAGAAAAGCAGATGCATCTAAATGCAAGACACGGCACGCCAAGTAGGAACTTAACTGTGAATTATATAAGCAAATCACATTCTTTTACGATAACATACATACATATGTGTGTGTATAGTCAAGGAGTGTTAGTAACTTTTTCTACCCTTTTTCTCCTCATCTCGGAGCTGGTGCCCAGTAAGTCATTTGTGAAACTTGTAATTAAACTCATTACTAAACCCCCCTATTTAAAACCCGACACAATAGCCAATCATTTCTAGAGGACATGACATGCCAGGCACCGTGGCTAAACACATTTCATGGATTACCTCCTGCAGCCTTTAGTTTGCCTTCCTAAGAGACGATATTAAGAACAACTTCAAAGAGATTAAATGACCGGCCCAAGGTCACACACTGCTTGACCCAAATTGGTCTGGCTTCAAAGCCCACATTTCTCAAGCACTAAAGCAGTCCTACTCCAAGTGTGGGCCACAAACCGGTACAAGTCTATAAGATGCAGTTAAGCACAGAAACCGAGAACTGCTCATAAACAGCAGTTTGATGCTGCTTCGACATTTTAACTATATTCTAAGACAGTGTTGGGTGCATCGAAAATGCAAAAAAAAATTAAAACCCGCTTCTTCCCCTCAGACACCTTGAGGAACACTGCTTGAGGCTGCAGCCCCTGGCACTTCCAAGTGAGGAATGAACGCTAGCGTTAAGCACTCTTAACGCACTGGTTAACACAAATAAGTCAAAGTGACGCACTGACCTCACACACAATTGGAACACCTTACCTTTAGCAACAGGGGCCACTGAGATGTGTCCAACTGAGCCACTTTGGATTCAGGTTTGATAAGAAATTCTTCGACGTGCTGTATTTCCTTCCGTGGGACAGAAACATACCGTTAGACTCCCCACCTGATTTTGGACAATGGCATTGCCACCACGAAAGCCTATGTGTTTTCAATAGAAAACGAAGGAGTCTATGCTTCTTCACTATCTCCAAGGGCAAGAGAAGGAATGAGCCAAACGGTGAATGAAGTGCCCACAAGATGAGGACAGCTATTTAAAGAGAACAAGGGACAGCAGGTCTGCAGGTGAGATAAGATAGAATTTCAGAGAAAGCAGTTGGTGGCCAACACCGTTTAGTAAACTATCTTACAGGCGAGGCTTAGCTTGCCTGGGGCACTTCCCAATTCCTTTGAAACACTTAAAAATAGTAGTTTTCTGTAATCTGTTATCTAAGTGATTTTACTTCTTTAGTCATAACGGTAAAACATATTCCTACTCACGGCTACATCTTCTTCTGGTAATGACTTCACCCCTTTTTTCTTCTTATGCTTCTTGGGCAAAATAATTTCTAACGAAAAAAAAAAACAACAACAACGAGATTTGGGAGTTCTCCCCGAAAATAAAGGCAACGAATGAAGTTTAAAATAGGGGACGATACCCAAGACAGATAAATGGATTTGGTCTGCAATTGCTGGGTAAACAAAGTAAGGCCAGATGCGTGGGTTGCATGGCGCCGTAACCGACTGAAAGCAGTCGCACGTGTCAGCTTCCATTCGCTTCACCACGTGGCCGTGGCGGGGTTTAAACATGCCGCAGAAGCGGGACGAAAAGTTCCATAAGTGACCGCTTGACTGTCCCCGCGGATATGTGACTTCTATAACTTTCTCGCATGTCGAAACTATGCCCGTACCCAAGCCCCTCAGCTCCTTTTTCTTCCCCGCCCGTTCCAACCATCCTCTCCATCCTTCATCGCGTAGCGCTCGCTGACTGTGGCGTCTGACCTGCGGGCGGCACAGGTACTGCAACGACTCCTGCCATCTCAGGGTCGCCGGCACGGCCGATGCCTTTGATGGCGACCCGGGCCCTAAGGAGTCTGTGCTCTAAGCAGGAGCTCCGAGCCTCGCAGCGCCACCTGATCGCGAGGGCCTCCCGCTTTTTTGCTCTCACCCGTTGTGCCAAAGCCAAGAGGCAAGGCCGGCAGGAAGCCCGGCAGCTGGAACTAGCGGAAAGCTCAGGCCCAGAGCCATCTCCCAACCCAGACTCTCCGAGCAGGAGGAACTGGCCCCAGCCGGGGATACTCGGCCCAACCAATCACAAGGGAACGACCCTTACCTTCCATGTCCGCCATGTTCCCCCACAGAGCGTGCGAGCCGTGCGAGCCGCGTGAGCCACAGCCAAGAGAGCGATTATAGACTCCCGCCGCCGTCAGGCCACGCCGCTAGGACCCGCCCAACTCTGCACCTCCCTGTGCGTGCCGCGACGCGGGGCGGGCCCAGGATAAGGAGGTCGAGCCCGAGGCGAGAGCGAGCCACCTGCGCAATCGCATTGGCTGACTCGGCCATGGCAGGATAGCCGCAATGCGCTGATGCGCGTGCCGATGCCTGCTCTTTAAGGCTGGACGGCTGCGTCCCCGCGCCCACTCCCAGGCTGAGTGCGCATGTGCAGTCCGCCCTGGGGGCGCCCATAGTCTGTGGGCGTGGCCCTGGCTGCTGTTCACTTACCCTCTCTGGGTTTAACCCGCGCTTGGGCACCCGCGCACCCGGGCACCTGGGCTCCCGGGCACCCGGCTGAGTACTGTGTTGGAAGTAGCTCATTGCTTCTCTCGCCGACCCTTTAAGGTTGGTGTCGGATCATTCTCGATTGAACAATTAAGACGTTAAGGCACAGAGATGTTGAAAGCCCTTTGCTGCTTGCAATTCCCATCCAGCTAGAGCAGCGCTGGCCAATAGGAATAGACTGAGAGCCACCTGAGTCCTTTTAAATTTTTCAGCAGACTCGAAGGGGAAAAAGTCAAGAGAAAAAGGTGAAATTTATTTTAATAACAAATTTTATTTCCCCCAGCGATCCGAAATATCATTTCAACAGATAAGCAATATACAACCTTATGAATAGGTTATTTTGCTTTTTTTTTTTCTGCCAAGTCTTTCGGGTGTGTGTTTTACCTTTACAGCACATCTCCATTTGAACTCCATGACTGGGGCCTATGTCAAGTGCTCAACAGTCACAGGTCGCTAGTGGCTGCACAATTGGACAGCCAGGAAGTAGCGCTCCTGGTTCAAGCAAGCCCTCTTCCCTTCTGTCTTTGGTGCACCTCTCGCTTTTCCGTCTCTCAAGCGGAGATTCTTAGCCTAGCCTGTGTGGACTCGATTGATCCCTAGTTATTTAAACCTTTATTGCGGTTGTAAATGGAATATTTTGCCATTGTCTTTCCTAATGAGTTGCCGCTGACAAAAGAGGCTAGCTGTTATTTTTTTCCTTTCCTCCTCTGCCGTCCAAAGAATAGAAAATTTCCCATTTTATTTTACCGTGGCTTAAAAAAATATATGAACCTGAAACTAACAAAAAAATACGTTGGAATTCTTTTTTAAAAAAAAAACACGATTGTTTTTTCCTCATGTAACTTTTAGTCTATCCAGAATTTATCCTGGTGTATGCCAAGGTAATAATGATGATCTAGCTTGACTTTTTATAGATAACCAAAGTGCTCAGTGTCAACCAATCCACGGTTTTATAACACGTCACTGGTATATGCTTGGCTGAATAAGTTTGAGGTTCTCCTCAGTGACGGTTTTTCCTATGGGCTTCGTCTTTCTCCAACACTCATTGGATCTGTTAGCAAAGCCTGTCAGCTTTGCCTTCAAAAGGAGATGCAGAATCTGATGGTTTTACGCCACCCTCACTGCTGTCACTGTAGTCCAGCCATCTTTATGGCTCTCCTAGATTTTTTCGGTGGCCTCCTGCAGTTCCCTCTGCTTCTTCTCTTTCCAACTATAGTGTCTTCTCAACTCAGCATCTGGAAAGAGCCATTGAACTGTGAGTCACGCCATGTCCCTCCTCTGCTCCAAGTCCTTCGATGGCTTCCCTTCTGTAGTAGGGCGAAGAGCGGTCCCCCAAAAGATACGTCCTAACTTCTGGACCCTATGAATGTGATCTTATTTGGAGAAAGGGTCTTTGTGGGTGAAATTAAGTTAAGTATCTTGAGATGAAATTGTCCTAGATTACCCAGGTGGACCTCAAATCCAATGACAAGTGTCCTTAGAAGAGAAGGGAAAAGATACACAGACAGAAGAGGTGAAGACCATGTGAAGATGGAGAAAGAGATGGAGTGGTTTCAGACTTCCAGCTTCCAGAACTATGAGAAAATAAGTTTCTGTTGTTTCAAGCCCTCCAGTTAGGGGTAAGTTGTTATGGTAACCCTAGGAAACTAATACAGCACACTGCCTCTCGGCTTTTCAGGACTACTCCAGGCACAGTCTTCCTCTTTCCTTAAATGTACCTTATTTATTGTCTGTCTTATCACTAGACTATTAGTCTTATGAAGCCAGGAAATGTTTGTCTATTTCGTTCACTGCTATATACCCACCTCCTAGAAGATGCTCAGTATGTGTTTGTTGAATGAATCTGTGTCTTCTGAACCCAGAAATCCCATGGACCTTCCCTTAGCAGCAGAAGCAGATCCTCCGCCTCTGTCTGATGAGGCTGAGCCTGCCTTTATTGGAGATCTTCTAATGAATTCACCTGGTCAGTTACTGAACAAGGGGATGCCAATTCTCGTGTCCTACTACTCCCATCCTCATCGGCTCCAATCCCAACTCTCAGGGAGGTGGGAGTGTTGGAATGGAGTTGTCATGTGCAACCCACTGGCACACCTCTTAACTACATCCCCTGAGAGGGCTCAAAGGACATTCCTTTCGCCAAAACACTTATACTTTGGTAAAGGTTCTGGAAAACTAGTCTGGGAAAGGAAGCAAGAAGTGTTGCCATGGAAACAGACTTGCGCTCTCAGTGAGAATGATGATGAGATCCTGGAGCAGCAGAGGCCAAGTGATAGCACTAAATCTCATAGAAACAAGATGAGTATCATGATAGGCAGCAGGACTGTCAGCTGAAACCAGGATGGTTTCTCCCCACAGATTTTTGGCGGTGGCTAATTGATCACGGTGTTCTTTCTGTTAATAGGCCACCTGTAGTACACCATGATCTGTGTAACTCCAACAATCAACGACAAAAACTCTAGGTCTGGTGAATGGCAGCCTGCCTTGAATCACAAGAGAAAATCATGTCCCCTCTTCTAATTCCCAGATCCAATCAGTCCACAGGCTCAGAGCTCTCAAGTCAAGGTACTGCCAGGTACACTTAACACTACAAGTGCATATTGTGTTTTAAACCTTCCTTCTACTTTCCTCTGGTGGTCCCCTGGTCAGAAATGGAGTCTTAGTCCCTTGCATTCCCTGTGGACCCCCCTGTGCCTCTTTCCCCAGTTCTCGATTGCATAGTTGGGATAAACAGAATCGCAAATGGAAAAATTCCCACAGGGGCTTCCTGACTCAAGGACTGAGGACAATTACGGAAAGAAAGGTAAAAGGAAGCCCCACAGGGCCCCGTCTCTTCAATTCTATGGCACATTATCATAATTAAGTCCCCAGGGACTGACTTGATCCTTTCATTCTCCCCCAAGACATCACGCTGGTCTGTTAAATTGGCACCATGCTGACTGGGCCTGATGCTTAGGAAGTAGCAAATATTTCACCACAGGATGAGAGATAAGCCCCAGGAAAATTCAGGGGCCCAGTCCCTCCTGGAGTTTCTGGGCATCCAGTGGGCTGAGGCATGTTGAGATGGTTCTTCCAAAAAGAGAAACAACTTGCTATATTCGAACCTACTGCCACTAAGAAAGAAGCATAGTGCTTGGTGGGCCTCTCTCTGGAGGTGACATACTCTGTTAGGATGCTGCAGAGTCTTTTTCGTGTCCTGATAAGAGAATCACAGCTCAGGCCTCTGGAGTTGGGATAAAAGTGAAGCTAAGACCTACACACACACACACACACACACCCCAATTTGCTGGGAGGAAAAGTTCCTGCCTTGCTTTAGTTCCTGAATGAAAATGAATGACTGTGCAATATAAATGATCTTAAGACCTGAACTACACATCACGGACTGGGCATTGTTGACCAGCCAAGCCCTAAAGTCAGGCGTGAGCGGCAGCACTGTGCCATAATGGCGTAGTACTCCACGTATCATGGTGCAGCTGCTGGGGAAAACAGTCTGCCAGTTCCTCGGAAGGTTAAACAGAGTTTCCATATGACTCTGATTCCACACTTAGCTATATAATCCCAAAGGATTTGAAAACAGGGACGCAAACGCGAAGTCAGGGACGTGTATGTGAATGCTCGCAGCGGCATGCTTTACAGGAGCCAAAAGGTAGAAACAACCCAAATAAATGTCCGCCTACGGTCGAATGGAGAAACAGTGTGGTCTATCCATACGATGTAATGTTATGGAACACAACATAATATCACTCAGCCAAGAAAAGGAATGAAGTACTAATGCTTGCTACCACATGGAAGAACTTTGAAAACAGCACGCTAGATTAACTAAACCGGACACATAGAGACAAATATTGTATGATTCCACTCATATGAAATAGCTGGAATAAGCATCCTAGCACAGGCAACAGGCATGCAAGTGAGGAAGCTTCCAGAATATTACAGCCTCCATCCATCCAGTCACCCTTAGCCATCAAGTCATCCCAGCTGAGCTCCACCCCCCAGACATTATGGAGCAGAGAGAAAATATTCTTACCGTATCCTGTCTGAATTCCTCAGCATAATTTGTCAGAGGAATAACAAAGCATCCTAAAACTTGGCGTCATTAAACAACCATTTTATTATGCTGACAGATTCCAATTGTGCTGAGAATTCAGCTGGAAGGCCCGGTTTCTCTGGGTCAGAAGTACCTTCCACACATGGCCTCTCCTTGTGGCTTAGATTTCCTTACAGCGCAGCAGCCTCAATGTAGTCACTCTGTACTTGGTGGCTCGAAGTACCAAAAGCAAGTGTTGGGGTGAATAAGGCATGAAACCGCATAACCTTTTGTGACTTGGCCTTGGAAATCTCATACTGTCATTTCTGCTGTATCATATGGTTGAAGCAGTCGCAAGCCTACCCAGGTTCAAGGGCTGGGGCATCGACCCGACCTTCTCAATGAGAGAAGCGTCAAAGAACTTTGGAGCTCTAGTTTAAAACTGCCACATCCACCGAGCCCCAACCAACTGCCGTGCAGGCCAAACAGGTGAATTATACGGGGATGCGATAGGAATTTCCTTCCCTGCATTTTTCAAGTTTTTGATGATGGAAATAATTTTTGACATTGTCCCCTAAGGGTTTGATATTTCTTTTGACTTACACTTTGGTAGGAAAGCGAAGCTCCAGAGATTTCCACTTTGGCCTTTCTGCCATGATTGCCTCATTCCATGGGTTATACTGAATCCAGTATTAAGGATTCTGCTATTTTTTAATTTCAGCCATTCTGATATGTATGTAGTGGTATCTCATTGTGATTTTAATACGCATCGCCCTAATGGCTGGTGATATTAAACATTTTTTCCATGTGCTTATTTGCTATCTCTATATCCTCTTCAGTGAAACTGTCACCGTTGGGGCTGATCAGAGTTTGGTGTCACCCCAACGGTAGCGGGGAGGGAGAGGGATAATGACGGTGCAGATGTGTAGTTAGCATTTTTCCTCGTTCTTCCTCAAATGACGCAGTGAAGAATCACAGATCGTTGAGATGTAATAGTTTTATTAGAAGTATATTTTATCTTTTTTTTTGACTTTTTTAAAAATAGTATTTATTTTTTACGGTGACATCGGTTAACGAAATCCAATAAGTTTCAGCTGTACATTTTAACAGTGAGGCATATATATATTTACACTTTGTGTTCACTTCCCATAGTTAGATTTCTTTCTGTCACCACATATTTGACTCCATTTACCCCGTCTACCTCCCCACTGCCCCCATTCCTTTTATTTGCCCTTGTCATTCATGTCTGACTAATTTCACCTAACAAATGTCTCTTAATATCTTTTATCAATATTTTCTAATTAGATTATTAGCGTTTTTTTTTTTTACTATTAAGTTTTGAGAATTCTTTATATATTCTTGATATGAGTCCTTTGGCAGATATGTGCTTTGCAAACATTTTTCTCTCAGTCTGTAGCTTGTCTTTCTACACTTCTAACAAGATATTTTGCAGAGTAAATATTTTAATTTTGATGACGTCCAATTTATAGTTTTTCTTTTCTTTTATGGCTTGTGCTTTTGATGTCCTAAGAACTCGTCACCAGGTCCTAGGTTTCAAATATTTTCTCCTAGGTCATCTTCTAAAAGTTTTATAGTTTTACATTTTACACATAAATATAGGCTCCATTTTGAGTTATAATTTGTGTATAAGGTGTGAGGTTTTGGTTAAACATTTGGGGGGTTTTGTTTTGTTTTTGCCTATGAATGTTCAATTGCTCCAGCACCATTTGTTGAAAAGACTGTCCTTCTTCCATTAAATTGCTTTGGTACCTTTGTCAAAAACCAGTTTGGCAAACTGATGTGGGTCTATGGTTGGGTTCTCTAACCCATCCCTTTTATCTAGGCATCTGTTCTACCACTACCATAAGTCTTGACAACTGTAGTCATATAATAAGTCTTGAAATTGTGTCAAGAGACTTGTGTGTTGACCTTGTATTCTGCAGCTTGTAAAATACACTTATTAGTTATGAGAGTTTTTATCTGTAGATTCCTTGGGATTTTCTATGAAGACAATCATATCATCTGTAAATCGAGACAGTTTTATTTCTTCCTCCCCAATCTGTGTGCCTTTTATTTTTTTTCTTTCTTCTCTCTCTCTCTCTCTCTCTCTCTCTCCTCTCTCTCTCTCTCTCTCTCTCTCTCTCACCCTTATTGAGCTGGCTGGGCTTCCATGTGTACAGATGATAAAGGTAGTAGGAGTCCCCAGGATATCTTTGCCTTGTTCCCAATCTTTTTTTTTTAGAATCAAAAGGAAAGTTTATTAGAAAAGGGATAACACTCCACAGACAGAGTGTAGTCTCCTCTTGGAGGCAGAAGTGAGAGGGACAGTGAGAGAGACAGTGAGAGAGACAGAGTAAAGGGACTGAGAGGGACCCCTTGTTCCCAATTTTAAGGGGCAAGCGTCCAGTTTTTCACCATTAAGTATGATGTTAGTTGTACGTCTTCTGCAGACGTTCTTTAAGAAGTTGAGGAAGCTCCGCCTCTGTTCCTAGTTTTATGACAGGTTTTGTCATGAACTGGTGTTGGTTTTTGTCAAATGTTTGTTCTGCATCAATTGATATAATTATGTGACTTTTCTCCTTTTGCTTGTTAGTGTGGTGGATTGCATTGGTTGATTTTCATATACCAAATGAGCCTTGTAGCTCCGAGGTGAACGCACACCTGGTCATGGTGGTATATATATTTTTTATGTATTCATGATTTCTACTTGCTAGTATTCTAAGGATTTTCATGTCTACATTCATGAGGCATATTGGTCTGTAGTTTTCTTTATTTATTTTACTTTTTCTGATTTTGGTATCAGAGTAATACTGTCATAGAAAGAGTTGAGAAGTGTTTGATTTGTACTCATGACAACAATTTCATGCTAATTTTTTTTCTCATTAAACTTTGTTTTAATGAGTCTCAAAATTTTATGACAAAAAAATTCTATGACAGATTTTCGGTCAAGTCGTTTCCATTAAAAAGTGCTGATTTTAAAAACTAATAACTTAAAAACTGCCACACAAAGAAAACCGAGTGGTCCACAAAACATTCTCGTTTTCTTCTGAAGGTTTTACAATGCATTCCAATCATTAACCGGTCTTTTACTCTTACATGTAAATGGCCGGTTGAGATGGTTCTGAGACCCTTTTTCCACCACTGAGCAAGTCAGGGCTGGCAGGAATTAGGGGCACTGTTCGTTTAGCCCTCTGAGCTTTCTGGGCAGACTCGGTGACGTTGCCAGCGGCAGCTGCCTTCTTGCCCACTGCTTTGAGGACACCCGCAGCTACTGTCTGTCTTGTGTCACGGATAGTCAGAGAAGCCCTCAACACACGCGCTTGCCAGGAACCACACCGACGAAGGCAGCATC
>NW_024342648.1:1247242-1247619 GCF_902729225.1 Pteropus medius | reverse complement strand
TTTTTTTTTTTTTATGTCTGAAAACATTTTATCTCTATTTTTGAATGATATTTTTGCTGGGTAAAGAATTTTCGCTTAATTTTTTTCCTTTGAGTATTTTAAAGATGTTTCTTTACTATTTGCTCATGTATATCGTTCTTTGCTTGGTTTCTTTACGCAGAATTTTTTTCTAGCTGCTATTATTACTGGTTTTAAATAATTTGCTTATGATGTGTCTTGTCGTTTTCTTCATGTTTCTCGTATTTCAGGTTCATCGAACTTGGATCTCTGTGGGTCTATAGTTATTTTTATTTATTTATTTTTTATGGTGACATTGGTTAATAAAATCCAATAAGTTTCAGCTGTACACTTTTAACAGTAAGGCATATATGTGTGTG
>NW_024342648.1:1221806-1242785 GCF_902729225.1 Pteropus medius | reverse complement strand
CAGTGTAAATATATATATATGATGAACAGTGTAAATATATATATAGTGAACACACAGTGTAAATATATATATATATGGTGAACAGTGTAAATATATAATATAGTGAACACACTGTAAATATATATATGTATATATATGTATATTTACATATATTAACACACAGTGTAAATATATATATGTATATATGTATATTTACATATATTAACACACAGTGTAAATATACATATATATGTATATGTATATATATATGTATATGTATATTTACACTGTGTGTTCACCTCCCATAGTTAGATTTCCTTCTGTATAGTTATTTCTTGGTTACAGTTTTATCTTTTAATATTTTTCTCTCTCCCATCTCTCTCCTTTAATTTAGAAGCTCCAGTTACACCTATAATAGGTTGCTTGAGTTGTTCCACAGCTCATTGATGCTGTGCTCTTTTTTTTTTTTTCAGTATTTTTTTCCTCTGAGTATCATTATGAATGGTCTATTGCTTGGTTTTTCAAGTTCACTGATTTTTTTTTCTGCAGTGTCTAATCTATTAATTCCATCCAGTGTACTTTTCATCTTAGACCTTATATTTTTCATTTCTTGAAGTTCAATTTGTGTCTTTTTTATCTTTCAGGTCTCCTTATTATGCTCATACTTTGCTCTACCTTCTTGAACATGTGGGACACAGTTATAACATCTGTCTTAATGGCCTTGTCTGCTAATGAAGAGTACAGCAACTTCTCTTCCACGTTGGAGGGGGATAGCACGCTCCGAATCATTGTGCCCCTAGAAACGTCATTAGGGACCAGGCCCCTGAAATGTGTAGTTAACATCACACTTTCTGGAAGGCATCGCTGTGCTCAGCAGTGCTCTCTACTTTGTGCTCACCAGGCCTTAATCAGCATGACGTAGTAGACTGGTATGATGTTCTGTGAGATGACAGGGGTGATCAGGGTCTTTGCAGAGTAGATCATACATGGCAGAGAGCAGCAGGCTTGTCATAATTGTGAGGCAAGATCATAAAGATGTACCATTGTCCCTGCCAATTCAAAGTAAACTATTTCTGCTGATTGTCACAAGGCAATGTAGAGATAAAAGCATTTGCCCAATCGATAGCTGCATGGTAGATGCCAGGGCTATGTTGATTTGATCTAGTGAAGAGACTGTGTCTAGGAGAGCAACTGCAGCTGGTACCAACACTGGGGTAAATTAATGAGAATGCATTCGCCAAGATCCATCCACCCTTTTCACAGGCCAAATAGGCCTGTCGACTGGGGATGTGATTGGAATCACTGCCCTTTCACATTTTTGGTGGCTAATCTCTGCAATTCCCCCAAGCATGCTTTCAATTACCATTCTGGAAGTGAGTGTGAGGAGTTTCACTGACTTGCCATTCCTACTGTCTGTCACGGCCGTCACTCCACAGGCCAGAAGGTTGATGTGGGGATTTGATCAGTCACCAGGGATGTCTGTTCCACTTGTCCATTCAAGAACTGGAGAAGTGGCCATAGACCCACTGGGCCCACTCTGAGATAGAATTAGCTCAAAACTTCATTTATCACCTGACTTCCCTAAACTAATCTTTCAGGAGATATAGTGGTGTAGTAGAGATGGATACGTCAATGGGCCACACATGAAAAATCCACGACACCTTGCTATCCCCACATCCTTTGTAGTTCTCCTTTACGCAATGACAAGGAAGTCCTGGTGTCTCAACCTCATTGAATGTAGCCCCGATTTACTTTGTTCCAGTCCGGCAAACTTAGAACACTAAGTGTTTGAGCTAACACACTAAATCTAGAATCTCTGGTAAGCGCACCCATATCCAGATGCTTAACTCGATGCAGTATTATATTCTGTCTTTCTTGGCCCGCATTTCCACATATTCCAATAGTTTATGTAAAGACAGCTTTATCGAGGTATGTACATATAGGCATGCATGTGCGTGTGTATGTATGGATTCATCCATCGTAATTGTACAGTTCGATAATTTATAGTAAACCTATAGCTGTGCAACTATTACTTCAGTCCATTTTTAGACCATTTCTGTCCTTCAGGAAATTCCCTTGGCCTATTTGTAGTCAATCCCCACTCTCTTCTCCAGCCCCAGGAAATAACTGATCTGTTTTCTGTCTCTATAGATATGTCTTTTCTGGCAATTTCAAATAAATGGAATACTAGAATATGTGGTCTTTTGTGTATTCTTTTCCTTAGCCTTGACCACATGGCAGCCAGTGCTCTTTCTGAAATTCACTTCAGGTAGGACCCGAGGCCACTGATTTGAGACCTTTCTTATTGTCTAATATAGACATTTAGTGCTGTGAATTTTCCCCTTGGCCCTGCTTTAGTGACATTTCACAAATTCTGGTATGTTGTGTTTTCATTTCTATTCACTTAAAGATGTTTTTCTAATTTCCCTCTATATCTTCTGTGACCTGTGTGTTCTATTTGTTTTTTTTTTAATTTCTAATTTAATTTTATTATAGTTAGACAACATACTTTGTACGATTTGAATGTTTGTAAATTTACTGAGACTTGACCCAAGGTCTACCTTGGTAAATTTTCTGTGTGCACGTGAAAAGAATGTGCACTTTGTTGTTATTAGGTGGAGTATTCTATAAATATTAGTTAGGTCAAGTTGGTTAATAGTGTTTAGTTCTATATCCTTGCTGATTTTCTGTCTTGTTTTCCCAATTACTGAGAGAGAGGTATCAAAATCTCTGATTATAACTGTGGCTCTGTCTATTTCTCCTGAAAGTTTTACCAGGTTTTGCTTCCTACATTTTGAAGCTCTGTTATGAGTTACGTACGCATTTAGGGTTGTTATTTTATCTTGATGAATTCACCATTCTGTCATTATGAAATGACCTTATTTATTCCCGATACTATTCTTTAAGCTGCATTCTACTTTGTCTGTTATTCTAGGTCATTGTAAAGGTTTATTTCCTAGGACTACTTCTGGCACTGTACACTTTATCAGCCGGGCTCCAGACGGGAAAACAGAAGCCGCACTAGGTATTCGACAGAGATCATTCAAAATAGGGTGTGGTTTACACAGGTGTTAGAAAGCCAAAAAAGCAAATTTGGGGCATCTAGATATTATTAAGTACAGAAGTCGGGCATAATGGTGAAGTTTGGCATGACTAGAACCTAGGAGCTTGGAGGTGGGGTACTGAAGCCATGCATCTATTGCCCTGACTTCTGATGAAGAAGGTGCCTATGCAGTTAGTGCTGGTGGCCCCGAGGGGGCCTGATGAAGCTGGCAGCTGGAGCTGGAGCCAGTGCTGTCTTCTGTCCCTGGAGGGATGCTGATGGATGCTGACAGTCCCTGCTCCCTCGCCTCTGCTTTTTGCAGTCTTCTGCCAGTGTTTCCCATTAGCAGAAGTCGACAGGAAGACAGCGGAGAAGGCGTCCGAGAAACATGGTTAGTAGGGTCCCAGTCCCAGAATTAGAGGAGGCTGTAGAGGCGTGCTCTCAGGGTTGGCAGACAATAGATAAACAAGTGGTCGAGTCTGGATCTACTCTCCAGATTTGTCCCAACCTTTCTCTCATACTTAATATCATGGTGTCCTTTTGCTCCATGTTCTGAGAGAATTTCTCAGGCCAAGTGTTAACTCACTGATTTACTCTTAAGTTGTAAACATTCTGCTGTCCAGCCCACGGACTGGTTAGTCATGTCATGTTTTTAATTTCTAAGAATGGTTTCCTTTTCACATCAGTCTGCTCATCTTTTCTGGATATCCCACCCTCTCGTGAGAATTTTCGCTAGCATATCTGTTATATCCTGGCTTCCTCGCTCACATTCACAGATATTTAGGGAAATAGGTTTCTAGAAAGAGGGAACAGAAAGTATAAAGGCCCTGAGACAGAAGGAATATATTTGCCATCTTTGAGGAAGAACTTTTTGTTTCTGTTTTTTCTGAGGAAGAGCTTCGTGAATTTGGTTTTATATTCAAATGCTTGATGATTCTTGGTTGTCTGCTCATGTTCATGTTAGAGGGTCTAGTTCAGTAGTTCTCAATGGGCATGAAATTTTGACCCTCGGGTAGGGATGCCATATTTAGCAAAAAAAGAGTCAAATTTCCATTTTGGATCATAAAATATATATATATTATTATTATTATTGTATTATTGTGTGTGTGTGTAGTATTATTGTATGCATATATAATATATCAATCTATATAAGCCAGGATGCACTTTTTATTGTTAAAACTGCCAGGGAGGATGTTACTGGCATCTACTAGGTAGAGACCATGGGTGTTGCTAAACATCCTACATGCATAGGACAACAACCCCCACCACAAAGAATTTCGCTCAAAATGCCAATAGTGCCAAGAATGAGGAATTCTGTTCTATATTGAACAGTAAATCTCTTCAGGTAAAATGAGAATCCTGTTGACAAATACCTATTTTAATTATGGGAGCCTATTATTGTTTATAGCAACTGTAAGTCTATATAGTCAACCATCACCACTAAGGTCCTTGCCACCAGGGGTCTTAATCTATGCTGGTCCCTTGTGACATCAGCTCTCTGATGGGATCGAGAAAATGCAGATTCTGTATTTTGTCCAGCTTTTCTGGTCAGGGAGTAGAGGCTATTCTTTGCAACTTTCGACATCCTAGGCAGAAATGGAAACCCTTTCTATTTTTTTCCGAGTTTAATAAACTCTCATGCTAAGATTTTATTTCTTCTTGGTATTTATTAATTTCTCTTCTTAGCATTTGACATCTGGATGATCTCAGCCTGAGTTATATTTAGAGGATATGTTGGGAGTTTCAGATTTACACAGCCACCATTACCTCAGCTGGTTTCTCTTTTTAATCTCTTATTTCTCTAGTTCAATCGGTATTTATGAGTGTAAGGTGAGGGTATAACTTTATTTTATAAATAATTAATTGATCGATCCAACAGCATATGTTGAGTAGTCCTTTCTCCATACATATTTTCTTTGTATGTTTCCAGAGCCCATATTTTTTAAAGGAATATGCGCACGTGATTTAAAATCAAAGCATATTAAAGTATATACAGTAAAAAGTAAGTTTCCCTCCTCCTTTCTCCCAGCCACTCAGTTTCGCCATCCAGCTGCAGGCATTGGATTAGCGCCTTGATTTCCACGTTTGTTGCGACATTCTTCACAACAGCCAAGATAGGGAATGAACTTGAAGTGTCCGTCAATGGATGAATGGATAAGGAAGTTTTGGTATATGGTACAATAGAATATTACTCAACCATAAAAAAATGTGAAATCCTGCTGTTTGTGACAACACGGATGGACCTTGAGGATATTATGCCAAGTGAAATAAGTCAGACAGAGAAAAACATAGCATATGATTTCACTTATATGTGGAATCTAAAAAAAAAAAAATCAACTCATAGATGCAGAGAACAGATTGGTGGTTGCCAGAGGCAGGGGCTAGGGTTGGACAAAATGAGTGAATGGGGCCAAAAGCACAAACTTCCAGTTATAAAATAAACATGGAATGTCATGTACAGTGTGGTGACTATGGTTAATATTGCTGTATTGTATATTTGAAAATTGCTAAGAGTAGATCTTAAAAGTTCTCAAAAAAAAAAAAAGAATTCTAGAATTCTGTGTCAGTGACCAGAGGTCTTCATCATTTTTGACAGCTGTATACTATTCTATTGTATGGCTGTGCCACATTTATTCAACCAGTTCCCTATTATGAACACGTGGCTTGTTTCCACTCTTTTGATATTTACAGCCATTGTCACTACTAATAACACCGTCCGTGACATTTTCTACTTGTGCAGATACATCGGTCAGATTTCCAGAGCTGGGATTGCCGAGTCTGTGAATCTATAAATTTAGTAGCTACTACTACTGAATGTCCCATTTTGCACTCCCACTGGCAATGTAAATAGTTCCTCGCAAACAGAATGTGTTGTTATACTTTGGGGTTTGGACCATCCAACTGTGAGAAATGGTATTTCTCTGTGTGTGTTTTCATCAAGTACATTTCTGAACGGTTTGAATATGTAGTTTTTTTGTTAGCCAGAGGTTGAACATTTCTCGATATGTTTCTTTTCCTGTGACTTGTGTGCTCTTTTTCCATTGTCGGTCCCTTTAGTCTTAATTTCTGGGAAATGGTTAGTCCTTGGTGTCAATATTATATTATCTTGTATGGCTTCTGGATTGTCAGTCACATTACGAAGGCCTCTTCTACTCCCTGGTTTTAAAAAACCTCACTTATGCTTGCTTTTGCTCCTGGAGCTTGTATGGTTTTATGTACATTTAGATTTGTGATCCATTTGGAGTTTACAAATGTAGATGTTATTAGAAATGCGCTTTCTCTCCGTTCTATCTACTAACTGGCTGTTGTTTGTATACATAAGGCTATTGATTTCTGCCTTTGCCCGAGTTCCTTAGAAAACAGAGCTTGAGCCAAAACTTGTTTGCCAATTCTTTGTTGGGGTTGTAATCTCAGTGCAGTAAGAGTGATAGAAAAAGGGAAGGAAGGAAAGAAAATAAAAATTGATGTGTTACTGAGTTGGCCGCAGCTTCGTGAGAAAACACAGCCAGTTATTGGGTCATTCGGATGTATTTGGACAGGCTCTATAGAACCGCTGCACCTTGAAATGGTCTTTTGCAGCGAGGAAGGGAGATAAATTTATCTGCCAGTTCCCTTATGGTTCCTGTCTCTCATTGTCCCTCTGGGCGGCCACTGGGAAAGCCAGATCCCATATTCTGTGGCATGGTGTCTCATCTGAATCCAGAAGTGGTGGAAGGAACTAAAGTGTTTAAGGGTTCATTAGGGTTGGGCCTGGCGTTAGGAGCCGCAGTGGCTTCTGCCATGGCAGACATGACAGAAGCTACGCCAGAGCGCAGCCTTCATTCAGGGGGGGCGAACTAGGCACTATGGGAGGGACTCTGAGCGAGCAGCTGAGGATGCACAAAATTGGGTCCAGTAGAATTTCCAAATATTAATATTCTATCCTCTTACCTTTAAATTCTCTTTTATAGTAGTTTTTCCAGTCGATTATTTTGGGTTTCCTGGGTATAATCATGTCATCTGAAATAGAGAAGAGTTTTATCACTTTTTTTTTTAATTCTTAAGCATCTCATTTTTTTTATCGTGTCCAAATGTGTTGGTTAACACCCCAATGTGAAACAATAGTATTGATAATGAGCAATCTTATTGTTATCTTGACTTTCATAGGCATGCCTTTGATGTTCTCTTATTAAAAAAGATATTAGAAGTTTATATCAATTAAACAGCAACTTCCATTTCCTCTTCCCCTGTACCATGGCAACCACCATTCTATTTCCTGCTTCTATAAGTTTGACTATTTTAGAGACCTCATATAAGTGGAGTATTTGTCCTGTGTCCTGTCCAAATCATGCAGTATTTGTCCTGTGTCTGGCTTATTTCATTTAGGATAATGCCCTCCAGGTTTTTTTTACGTTGTCACAAATGGCAGGATTTTTTTTTAAGCTAAATAATATTCCATCGTATGGATGTATGCATTTTCTTTATGCATTCATCTATTGACAAACACGGGTTATTTCTACATCTTGGCTATTGTGAATAATGCTGCAATGAACGTGGCAGTGCAGCTATTGCTTTGAGAAACTGATTTCAATTCTTTTGAGTATATACCCAGAAGTGGGATTGCTGTGTCATACTGGTATAAGGTTTCAGTTATGCAAGATAAATTAGTTCTAGAGATCTGCTGTACAGCGTAGTGCAAATGGTTAAGAATATTGTATCGTACATCTTAAAATTTGTTAGGAGGGCCGATCTCATGTAAGTGTACTTATTTCCCCCACAAGAACACGAAGAAACTTTTGGATATGGTGGTTATGTCTGTTACCCCGATTTTGGTGATGGTGTTTACATATGTTCACAGGTATTTACATATGTTTACATATGTCCAAACACATGAAATCATACACATTATGTGTCCTTTGTATGTCAGTTATATTTCAGTAAAGCTGTTCTTTAAAAAAAAAATATTGGCTTTGGGGTCAAGAGAATATGTATTTTTTTATGTTAGTGAAATATTCCACTGAATTCTGTATTATACTAAGTGTTTTTTTCCATCAAAAATCATCATTGAATTTTATTTAAAAGATTTTCAGCATTTCTAGTGATAATCATGACTTTTTCATTGAATCTAGCAAAGCAATAAATTCTATTAATAGATTATCTAATATATACCTTTACATTTCTCGAATAAACCCCAGCTAGACAGTTTATATATATAAATTTATATATAATAATTTATATATAAGTAAACTTGTTTATAATAATTAAATATATAAATATATATAAATAAACTTATATAAATGATATATAAATAAAATTATTGGATTATGCATGCTAAATTGAATTTTTGCACCAATATTTATAAGTGAGGTTGGGCTTTGGCTCTAAATTTGGCTTTTTTTGTTTCTGTACAATCTTTAGCAGATTTTGGCATCGATGTTATACTTGGTTAGTGTAAAAATTTGGAAGTTTGCTATATTCTAGAATATTTTAACTAGAGCTAGAATTAGCAGCACTTTAAAATTTTGGCAGAATTCCGCCTCTAAACTATATCTGGTGCCTTTTTGTGTGTGTTTAGATCTTTTTCAACTCTATTTCTTTTATGGAAATTGATCTGTTTAGTCTATCTCATCCTGAGTCAGTTTTGTAAATTATACTTTTCCCAGAAAAGTATCTGTTTCATCCTGGCTATCAAATTCATCTACATATAATTCTTATGATTTCTAAATTTATTTTACTCTTCCTGGAGTGATTTCTTCCATGTCATTGTGAATTCGTGCTGTCCCCTTGTCCCCTGTTGATTATTAGGTTAGTTGGTGGGGTTTTCATTGCATTTATTTTTATTTTTGCAGTGAACCAGCCTTTTAATTATTAATTAGTTCTATTTAAAATTTTTTCTTGCTCTTTAATTTCTCCTTTTATATTTACATATTCCTTCCTTCAACTTTGATATGTTTTAGAAATGGGGAAACTGGGCTGACCACACACTTCGTATAGATGTTTGTACCAGGGTTTTAATTTGTATGCAACACAAGCTGACCTGACTGATTAAGCAGTAAAAGAGCTTATCAAAATGATATTGGGTAGCTCACAGAAATGTTGAGAGGGCTGGAGAACCAGCTTTGAGGTTAAACAGCCAGGAAAAAACACCCCAAACCACAACTCAGAACAAGTTCTGGTGAGAAATCCGCTGTCGCTACTTCCTACCTGTTCCCTCTCTCGTGTCAAAGAGAGTAGGTGCTGGACAGTCTGAGTGATGCCACTTATCTCTAGTATTGTCATGAGCCTACCTAAGAGTCTATAAACTATGAATTAAACTGTATAAAGTTCACTACTATCAACACATCCCAGATAAAACTAGTAGGAAAAAGGAGGAAAGAAAAAGAAAATTACTAAAATGTCATAACAAGGCAGAACATGCAAATGGTTCCTATATGGTCCTTGATTCCTGGTCCACTTTTGCTCAGCCAACACCCCAGGTGCGCAAGGTTCTTTTACCTGGTAAGGTGACCTGAGCCTTCATTGCTGAGGAGTCTGACTCCTTGGTGGTCCTAGCAGTCAGTGAGTTTGGGGGGTCAGGAGATAAGGGTCCTCGAAATCATCGAAATGCCCTCAGATGTCTCCCTTCCAATTTACAGGGTCCCAGTCTTTCTGAATCACATATAACACCTGATGCTATAATTTGGCAACTTGCGGTATTAAACTCTGAGGTTTGTTTTGGGCTATCTCGGCCTGTGACTGTAAGATCTGAGACTCTTTTAACACTTTCACAGAAAGTCTAGTTTTTCAACCATGCTTGAGCCAAGAATTTAGCTGTTTGATTTGTCATCCTTTTTTTTTTTTAAGAGCTCCAGGTTCCTACCTTGGACGAGGTTGTCCAAGAAGAGACTGTGATGAGTAAGTCCTAGAACGCCTCGTGCCTTTCATTGCCATTCTGTGGTGGTGAACGCTGAGCTCCATCTCCTGTCTCATCCCCCCAAAACCCCATATCTTCAATGGGCACATCATTTCAGGTAACTAGATGATTATTCAATTTGGTGGCGTCTGCAGAAGCAATCTTGAGACTGAACTGTACCGTGGGTGGAATTGAGCCTGGCAAAGAAACGGTATTAACGGGAATGCAGCAGAAGGGAAAAATATGAGAATGATTTGTGAGAAATAATCAGTGGGACTTGCGACTGCTTAATTAAAAGGCATGCGAGAGAGGGGGCATTGAGAACGGTGATTGGCAACCCCCGTTGCAATGCAGCACTGTAAACTTCAGTGATTTGAAAGGGATGGTAATAGTGATCTAATGAAACGCTGACCACGTTTTTGACCAGTCATTTGTTATCTGGACACTTACAGTGACAGGAAACCGGTTACATAACATGCTTCCCAAATAACTGTGCGATAGCTCTGGCTGCGAGAATCCGGGCCTGGTGTTGCCTCTTTAGAATACGCAGAACGCATCTCGTCTTTCTCACCTTGAGAGTTCTGCAGCTATCCAGTCTGAGTGTCGCCAGTTTATTCAGCCATTTTTCTGCCTTCCCACTCCATCCTGATAGAGCGCTTCCGAACTGGTACCAGAACTGAATAAACTCCATATTCAGAGCGGCCAGGGCAGGGCAGAGCAGAGCAGAGCAAGATGATCAGTCCTCATCTGGACGCTGTGCAGAGAAGGCAGCTGGAGATTCCATTAGCTTTGTTCTGGCAGCCACACCACACCGTTGACTCACACTGAGCTTCCTGTCAAGTGAACTTAGTTTTCCTCTGTGCTTTTGCTAAGCTATCTTTTCTCCAGTCTGTTCTTGTGCTGTTGGTGTTTTGTTTTGTTTTAAGCCCAGGAACTGGACCGTACATATTACTGTTAAATTTATCTTTTCGTTTGGCCCTGCGTGCCAGTCTGTCGAGATGCTACTGGACCCCGATTAGGTCGTATGTGACATATATGTGAGAGGGAGCGTGGGAGAAAAGACCTTAATTTGGGGACAAGTCCTCGTGGAGGGCATGTTTATTTAGACTGGGACTTACTGAGTTTGAAGTTAACTGTGGGTCAGGCAGGCAACCGTCATTTGGGTAAGTTCGTCCTGAGCCCTCGGGGTGGCACCCGGGCCTGAGATGGAGCTTTGGTGGTCCCTGGGGTATAGTTAGTTGAAATCAGGGTATGGATGATATTATCGAAGGAGAGTAGGATGAGGGAGAAGGTGAAGGACCTCGGACAGAACTTTAGGACAGACCCACAGTTAGTGAAAAGGGCAGGTGTCAGTGAAGCCGAGACCTCGGGAGAGCACTTAGTGAGGGACACGGGCTCCCAGACTCAGGCCCGAAAGAAAAAGAAATACAGGCGAGCGACTAGAAGGTATCGAAGTGAGCAGCTTTCCAGATGGACAGCTGCATCTGAAGTGCGTGTTTGAAGATGAGTTTTGCTCACAGGTATTTGCGAAATGGAGGATAGAGTTGTACTGGTTAGAAGTCTTAATAGGAAAATCTGCCGCCCGCCGTCCCCTCCACCCCCAGACCCTGTGCACAGTTCCTTCTAGAATAAAAGTACCCACTCGTTCGGGACTCCAGTGAGAGTGGAGAAATAAGGCAGTGACCTGGTTCCTCCATGGGTCAAATGCCTCTTGTTCGCGCCCCCGCACTCGGTCAAGAGCCCAGCAGTCCAGCTTCAACCTCTAGATTATAACACTCAGCACTCAAACATGTTCTTTTCTGAGAGACGAATTTAAGGCATCCATTGCCTATCTCGATAGAACTCATGGCCTCATAGGTAGTATTCTCATACTTCCATTAGGAGGGAAATCCCATTCGGTTGTCTTTTTGCGATTTTAACAATCACTGATGCTTCATAACGTAAAGCGATGACTTCATTAAGGATTGCACGCGGTGTACATTCTATTTCTCATTGACTCTTAATCAGGCTTTTGCCAAGGTTGACCAGCATCCTGCCTCATAGAGGTCTCGTGAGGATTGAGGACTCGTGATATGGAAAGCACTTGGAACACTGGTAGACACGTCTAAGTAGTCAGTAAAGGTTACCGATTAGCATTTCTGAGTGAAATCACTAGTGAGGACTACAGAAAGATATCGGAGGTGTTCCCCTCCCCCCACGGCTTGGATGGGCTTTCACTTCCAGTAGCCATCACCTGCCGCTCCTGTTTGAGGAATTACTCTTGGCCTACTAGAGACCTTCTTGCCCGTACTTTACAGAGCCGGAAGGGTCTGGGAATTTGCTTACCCCAGCCCTTATACAGGAGAGGAAATAGCCAATGCAGAGCCCTTCAAGCAGGAACATACCTGGAATGTTCCAGGAGCAGTAAGCTTGGCTGGAGCCCGGGGAATGAAGATGGAGTAAACGAAGTCATAGAGGTCACGAGAGGGAGAAGAGGGGCTCGCATAGCACCTTGTAGGCTGTAGCAAGGTCTCTGGTTTTTCCTCTGAGTGAAGGAGAAAGAAATTAGATGGTTCCGAGCGCAAAAATAACATGGTTTGACATGCCTTAGAACAGGATCACTCTGGCAGCTGGCTTGAGAATGGACTGTAGGGAGAAGGGCGGAAGCAGGGAGAACAGATGAGAGGCTACTGCATGATCCAGGTGAGAGACGAGGGCTCCCACCAGAAAGGCAAAGCCAGCAGGATTTTCTGACGGATCGTTTTTCCTGTGTGAGAGAAAAAAATAAAAAAGGAGTCGAGAATTCCAGGGTGCTTTGGGCTGAGCACCTGGAGGATGAAGTCAGCCACACCCTGAGGTGTGCGAGCCCGTGGAAGACACGAGCTTAAAGGGGAACCCAAACTGCCCTGAGGGCTATCGTGGCAGAAAGGTGTCTTGTGAACAGCCTCTGTGCTCAGTTTTGATTTTGGAAATTGCTTTTACTTTGGATTTATAAACTTTACCCTTCATTTCGGTCAGACGTATAGATGAGGTAAGGGAAATGGAACTCAGTCACAACAAAGAGTAGTAGGCTGGGGTGGGGGCGTATGTGTGTGCTTTGCATATTCATTCATACTGCGATTCAACCTTTGATATTTACTTTCGTCTGATTTTTAGCCATTGTAAATAATGACATTAACAGCCACGAATGTACAGCAATGTATACACGTTTTAAAATTTTTTGCCAGTCTGATGGGCAGGGGTATCATATTTTTAACTAGCAATTTCCAGATATATGATTTGGGGTCATTTGTTTCTTCTGTGAAATGCTTGTTTGTGTATTTTGCCCGTTTTTACTATTAGGTCATTTATGTTTATCTTCATGTTTCACAGAGGCACTTCATGTGTTTTGTTTCTTAAATTGTAGCTCCCTACATATTAATTGTCTCCACTTTGTTCAAGGGGTCTCTCACCATGAAGATGTTTTTGATTTGTTGTAAACAAATCTATAAATCTGTTCCTTTACAGTTTCTATGACTCGTTCAGCATCTCACGATGATATTCACATAATAATTAAACAGAAAAATTAAAAGAAAATATTGTTTAGAATCGTGGAGTGGGGAAGGCCTCTAAACTGGTGTCCGGCTGGATGTACCCTGAGGCCCTGTGTAACCCGGCCCTAAAGCATGCTGGGAAGCCCTGGCCCGGGTGCCTCCACATCTGCTGTCTCAGGAGCTAAGGGCGGGGTGTCAGAGTGGAAACAGGGATCAAAGTCAGTTTCCTTCCCTTGCGGAGCACCCCGTCTGTTTAGTTGTCTGTCTCTCAGCCTGCACTGTGATTCCATGAGCACAGGGACCGCGGTGGACTTGCCCAGTGTCATCTATCTCCCCAGGGCCTGGAGGGAGTGACATCAAGGTCTGGGTTCCTTCCCCTGTGGGGTTGGTGTCCAGGGCCTGAAAACGCACCGTCTTCCTGTCTGTCCCACTGACCCGCAAAGTCCGTGAGTGAAACCTCCCCATTCTCCTCCTCAGGCCCTGGCCTCGCCCCTCTTACGGGGCTGTGGTGTGATTATTTGTTTGACTTCCTTTTGCGTCTGTTCCCAGTACCGAGCAAAGCCTTTCACTAGAGACTTTCTATTCACATAACTCAGCCTATTTTGCCTTCTTCACAGATGAGAATTTTGCCTGGCTTTACACCGAGATGGATGCCTTGCTGTCACTCACTATAAGGCAGCGGCATCGACATTCCAGCTAGGTCACCTAATGGGTCGCTTTCTAGTCCCCTCCCAGCCTCCTTTTTGGTAGTCGCTTCCGTTCATCACCGCTGGTTCCTATTTCACAAGAAGCAAGTCTGTTTTGTTGTGGCTTTCAGTGCTAACAAGAAACCCGTGGTTTGGGGTCTTTGGCCAAGAAAACGGTATAATTAGAAATTAAGCTGAGTTGAAGTTTAAGTGGTAATTTAACCCCACCCAAATTCTGACCCCAAATGAGAATTCTCACATTATCTTGCCAAAAAGAAGTACACTCTTCAAAGTCTTATTAGTCTAAAATGTTATCCTGATCAGTATTAAAAAGTAAATATGGAAGAAATGAAATGCATTATCTGATAATCACATGCTTCACTCAGAAAGTTTTTGTATTTGAGATCTTTTGAACTTTAAAGATAACGCTCATACTTTATATATATATATATATATATATATATATATATATATATATATTTTAATTTATTTATGCCTGCAGCACCTGGTCTTCCTAGGTGGTCTCCCATCCAAGTACTAACCAGGCCCGACCCTGCTTAGCTTCTGAGATCAGATGAGATCAGGCTTGTTTAGGGTGCCATGGCTATAGGCTAATGCGCATATTTTAAACTATTTAGGCAAATTTCTTCAATAACCCTGATACCGACTTAGGTAAGGAGATTTCAATAAAAAAATAAAACTATGGATGAATCTCACTTACTATTGATATGAGAAACCAGTTCCAGATGTGTTATATTTAAATGTAAAGAAATGAAACATAATTTCTAGGAGAGAATGTTGTAGAATCTCAATCTGATCTTGAGGCAAGGAAAACCTCTAAACATGATAGCAGAGGGGAAAACTATAAAGGATAAGACAGATTTTTGCCATTATGAAATAAAACACTTTGGTTCATTTATTCAGTCAATCCAAATGAATATTTCGACAGATACTAAGTGAGCATCTCCTATTGGCCAAGCAGTATTTTAGACCTTAGGAACTTCAAAAATAATACAAACTTATAAGGCAAATGACATTTTGCATTGATCACAAATATCTGGCAAACAAAGAGTTTGTATCCTTCACCTCTATGGATGCTCCTTATCAATCATTAGAAAAAGATCAGCATCCCAACTGAAAAATGGGCAAAGTATATGAACAGCAGTTCACAGAATACGGTCTGCAAAGGGACATGACTCCTAAGAAATAATACCCGACCTCGTTAGACACCAGACAAATACAAATATAAACAACAAGATACTCTTTTTCTTTGGCCTATGTGACTGCCAGAGCTTTAAAAGAAGTTTCTGTGAAAGATGGCAGAAAGTAACACAGTTCTGAGTACTCGCTTCCATAATTCCCTCTGTGAAACTCATCAAAAAGAATGAAAAACAAAAATCCCAAATAGAAAAGGAAAATCCAACGGAGTCATAGAAAGACCCTAGTTCAGGTTTACATTTCCTCTCCTCCCGCCCAGTTTTAACAAAACAGGAGAAAGTTTTCTGAAAGCTTACGGTGAAAGATGCTTAGCTGGGAAAGGAGAGGACTATGGCCTGGGCCTCCATCCGGGCTCTTAGGAGTCATGAGGAGTCATGAGCGAAAAGGGAAAGTGAGGTGGGGGGGAGAGGGCGGAGGTTTAAGGTGTGCAATGGTGGCCGGGAACGGGAGGCAGGGCGCACTGAGGCCCTCCCGAGGTTAGTGCGACCACTTAGCGTCCTTGCGCCTGAACGTTCCTGGTGAGGAAAGGAATGGCATCGGGGTCCCCAGTGAGGAGGCGGCTCAGGGAGTTCGCTTTGAACTGTAAACAATAAAGCGACCTTCCCTCTGGCAGATGTATGCGCTTTGAACCAAGCAAGTAACGAAACCGAGTTGAAACTGAGAATGTTCTTTTCCTCTCCAAGTATCTGGAGATCAGTCTGCAGCCAGGCACCCTCTGGGATCTTAGCTTCCTCCATGCCGAGACAGGAGCTTAAATAAACACTGGTGCCCTGTGGTCTTCTGGGTGGAGTAGCTTCTATTGATTGACAGTTATGTGCTGGCCAGAGACCGGGGAGGTGGTTTTCGGCCGCTTCCTCCAGCTTAGAAAAGTATGTAGAGCTGATGAACCACCTCGTAAAAAATCCCTTTGGACTGCTTGATGTCCCGCCGACCCTGAGGTGCTGTCACCGTCCAAGCTGGGACCCCTTCGGAGACTTCTCCCTCCCCTTCTCCTGCTCACTTTCCCCTCTCCTCTTCCCTCCCATCCTTCTGCATTTAGGCTCACGTGTAATACAGGTGTTTCAAGCGTCGACTTCTCTGCTTTTTAGGAATTCATATATGGCGATGTTTTTCTTTATAGTTTCTGGCTGTAGTGTCATGTTTTTAGAAAGCCTTTCCAGATGCCAGTGTTAGGTAAATGTCCACCTCTGTTTTATCAGTACTGTTATAATTTCCTTATTTAGATATGAATCTTTAATCCAGGCAGAATTATTTTGATTATATGTGGAATGAGCTAGAGATGCATTAATTCACTCAAGATTTACTGATCTCCCGCTGGGCACCAGGCACCGTTGGGACATTTTGGAAAGATTTTCCTCAGTAGGAAACCTCGGATATCGGAGACAACATTTTCCAAACACTTTCCAAATTCACGTATTTTTAGGAAAAAGAGCGGAAGGACCTCTTGCTAGACTGTGAGCTCATTTTTATAAAATGGTGCCGTATTTTCTCCTTTCTTAGACCTTAATCCCAGACTTTGTAACCCAAATACACACTCTCCCACAATCCTAGTCGATTTGCCTTATTCCTTTCTTCCTGTCTGACTCTTCGGTGTTCCGAGCTCTTCGGCCTACACACAGCTGTCATCGGCGGACAGCAGCTTCTAATCTCACTATGGCACGTGGCTAAGACGCAGGCTCCTGAAGTAGCTGATCCAAGTTCAAAGCCCATCTCTGCCACATGTCAGCTCCCGTGCTTAGTTAGGCGAGTTGTTTAACCTCTCTGCACTTGAGTTTTCTCATGTGGATCAAATGGCGTGAAGAGCGTGTGTACCTCACGATTTCATGTAATCCATCCAAAGCACTTAGAACAGTCCCTGGACGTATGTGTTAACTAGTATGATGGCCGCTGTCTACTTTGAGGGGTCTGTGTTATTTCAGGTCTGTCACTCTGGTGCTGATAGCTTCTCATTGCTAATGGACTCCCTCGGAGACAGTCCCAGGAGCCCTCACACCTGTGTACTCAGCTCGAGCAGTGGAGAATGTCCCGAGAGGACATCCATGTTGCGAGGGTAATATTTTTATTGTAGTAAAATATACGTGATGTAATATTGATGATTTAACCACTTGTAAATGTACAGTTCTGTGGCATTAAATGCATCGATGATGCTGCGTAACCATCACTGCTATTTGTACCCAACACTCTGGTGTGAGGGCAGTTTTATGATTTTTTATTTTTTACGCCTCCAGCACCTGGTCTTCCTAGGCGGTCTCCCATCCGAGTACTAACCAGGTCCGACCCTGCTTAGCTTCCGAGATCAGACGGGATCGAGCGCGTTCAGGGTGGCGTGGCCGTAGACGTGAGGGCAGTTTTAAAAAGCTTATTCTCAATGTGTTCGTGCCTTGGCAAATACCTGCTTACAAGAGCCTCGCCGCAACCATTTTGGTCTAGTGAGCTCAGCGCAGTTGTCACTTCCTCCACGTGGTCCCTTCCCTGAACCTCCCCCCGGACTCGATTGCCTCCTTTGTGTTTCCATTCCACCTCAGACCCTTAGTCTATCATAGAACTTACTAGAGTTTAAAATAACTGTTTATTCCTGAGTCGATTTTTGTCCATTGTTCCAACCCACTATTTCGTGTCCCGAGCCTGGTACCTAATATATTGGTGACCCTCCCAGATTTGTGACAGCTGCAGATTGGATTAGTGGATCTTAATGACCTCTAAGATTCTGCCACACAAGAGATCATGAGAAACTGGTCAGCACGTTCAGTGGCGCTTAGGCCGACAATACACGAGGAAGGTCAAGTCCATGCCATGTAACGTGGCATACTTATCTCTGCTGAACCTTCCTCCTCAGGATTCCTCCTTCTAAGGCACACTGCATCGCAGGAGATACACGGTTTTTCTGCTCTGTTGACAGGCCGTGGAAGCAGACCCTGTGGGCCAGGCCATCTCTAGGACAATCACAGGAAGTTATTCCACGCCTGGGACAAGTCCCAGCTCTATCTGGCAGCAGGCAGAAGGTTACAGGCCATCAGGCTGAAGGGTCACCAGCAATCCCAGGGCTAGTGGCACTGAGCCAGGACAGAGAGGAGCCGTATAACCTGCTCCTGGAAATTCCCGACCTGCTGCCCTTCGGTCCCATAGCTTTTGTGGTCCCCTTGGCAAGGAAGTAGAAGGCGGAGAGAAAGGACCCTCCTTGAGTAAAGCACAACAGAAAATAGAACATTAAGCAGAATTCTGTATCTTCGATGATATTCACCTTTCGCGACACATGAACACACCCCAAACTTCCTGAGCGTTTTCAAGGTGAAACCACTGAGAAGAGAATAGGAGCTAGGCTTAGAAGACTAGGTCTTGGAAAATGACCAAAAGTCTCCAAGTTGTTCCCAAATGCTTTCTTTCATCTCCTGTTCTGGGACCACATCCAAGATTCCTGGGGGCCTTACAAATGGCAGTCAGCGGTTGAGTTGTTAGGTTTTCTCAACACTAATAGCATTTACTAAGTATATGTCAATAGCAGCACAACGACAAGAAAAACACGGTGGGGGGAACCCGTTCGTAGAAGACCAGGGATGAGAAAGGATGTAAAAGGAAATGCGATGGCAGTCATTCAGACGAGAGCAAGTCTTATTCCTCCTTCCTTTTGTCCCCTCTGTGTCTCCCGAACTCCAGAGAAGAATGCCTGTCCGCGAAGGGACAGAATATTCCACTCTGGAATACAGAGCTAAATCAGGGGAAACGGCTTTGACAGCTCCTCGTGATAGAACAGTCTTTGCCGAAAGCGCTCGAACACGGATGTGACTTTGAGGGTAATATACTGTCGGTCTGTTTTCTTCCAAATACCTCCCAGTAAACCGCAGGGGTGGCAGGAGCAACCATCTTGAAAACCTGCCTGATAAGGTGTGAAGATATCTTACTGGGTCGCCAACCAACTCAAACAGGCATATACCCGCTTCCTACTGTGACTCTGTTTTCTCTCCTTTAATTTCAACTAATTTTATTTCCGTTTCTTCAATGAAATTAAACAGCGCCCTCGAATACCGGAAAGGGAGCCATTAGACGACCAATTCTACCCCCACCATCCGGCCACTGCCACCTCTCTAGCTTTGCCTTCTGTCACTCCCACTCCGACCTTCCTGGCAGGTACAAAGTTGTACATGTCGCACATTCTGTTCCACCACTTGGTCCATGAGACCACTCACTGTGAGTGTCATAAGAGCAGGGTCTGGGTCACATTCATCTCTGTATCCCCTGCACGCATCCCATTCAACAAACATGTTTTTTTTTTTCGCTAGAGCGTTGGGTTCATTTCCATTTCATATAATTATCGATGCATTTGGATTTAAAATGAACGTCTTACTTTGTGCTTTTTTTATTTGCTCCACCTCGTCCAGGTTTCCTTTCTCTGTACTTTGACTTCTTTTGGATGGAGTATCTTCTTGTAAACTTATTTAGAAATTTAATTAGATCTCCGGGAGGTTGTCAATAAACGTACAAGAGGCCGCTGGTCCTTTCCCGAGTTCCCCTAAGTGTCAATATCTTACACAACTGCACCTATCATACACGCACTCATGTGCATTCACACGTGTTGTGTGTGCGCGCGCGTGTCAGCGCAATTTCATCACATGTAGATCCACGTGACCACCCCTGCAATCAATATGCAGATCGCTTCCAAGACAAGGATGCCTCCTGTTAGCCTTTTATACAACACCAGTTCAGTCCACAACAGTGCGTGGTGAATGAGTATGTATCGTACGCCAAGACCGTTAAAGGCACTGGGAGTACTTCAAGGACCAAGACAGGTGACATTCCTGCCATCACAGAGCGTACAGGCTAGGTCAGCAAAGGCTAAAGTCCCAGGGAGAGTTGGAGACGTTCATTGACTGAGTCTTGCTATCTAGAGTTCTTTTATTCTGCCTGTAACATCAGATGCTCCCCAAACGAGTTCGACTTCCAATTTTGCACCGCCTGTCATTGTGATAACGAGAAATTCTCTATCAGGCCATTCACATACAACTTCAAAGCTTCCCACAATAGATCCAGGCCTTGCCAGCCATAGGTTCTTAGTGACATTTTTTTTCTCCTTGTTGTCCTCTAATCTGAGGCGTCTCCTGCAGCCTGACCAACAAGGCCACTGAAAGAGCACCTCAGAAGGAGACCAACACCTGTGAGCAATCAGAGCAGTCAGAATCTGAGCACCAAATCCTGGTTCTTTGGACAATCTTGGCAGTGTGGAGCACATCCGCAAGTCAGGAGGGGGAGAGGCCCACACTGTTCCTTTTGGCAGGTTAAGTCAAAAACTGCCATAGCTGAAATGACAGCAGTATCGAAGAATCAAAACCTAGAACTCCAAACGCAGCTCGATGTAGGTTTTGTTCCCTCAGCCTGACTTGGAAAGCCTGGCTCTGGAGGCAGGTTGCTGACCCATCCTGTGCACATGCAAAGGAAATGATTTCATAGCTTTGGGATTTCACCGCTGCAGAGGGGGCAGGGGGCCAATTCCGCTGAAACAAAGGGACAGTAATCACTCTTGCCAGAAAAGCAGTTTAAATCAGAGGTGTCTCTTTACAGCCTCAGAGACTTTCAGGATGTTTCTCAGTTCATTTCAGTGTCTTTAGAAAATGGATACAATCCAGACAGGCCACTTCAATTTTCTTGGAGTGAATTCTGGAGCCCAAGATGTAAAAA